>NC_056728.1:260972897-261250397 GCF_019279795.1 Protopterus annectens
GAACACCTCCCACTGTCATGTAAGCTGGCTACATGATGGCTGGAATGTGCTGTAGAAATGTACAATGCTGGTAGCCCAATGAAGTACCTGGAATCAGACACAGTACGCTATGTCAGCCATGTAAACCATGCACAACAATGACCGCCCAACAGAGACAAACAATGCATTGACACATGGAACATGTGCACATGACAACCCCCAATGAGTTATGTTGCACATATTGATGTACAATTGTCATCTATGTCCATAGCATGGATGCAGACACACATACTCCACAGGTAGTACCATGTGATGTAGGTAGGGGGGCATTGCTCGTGTACATGTCACAGTAGCTGTACAGACACATGTCCTGCATAGCCGCCATGTAGGGGTAGCTGTGGTATGTGACTGCTGGACATGCCCATACAAATGACCATGTCCCACAGGAGATGTGTTATGTGTGTACCACATGTGACGTGCTGACAACAAGCTGTGATGTGTACGGCTGCCGGTGTACCTGTGTGACATTGTCTGTGATGGGTGCAAAGGCATATAGTATCGTATTGCATGCCCACAAGCCCCACATAGGTGCATAGCCTGAACATACAATACAAGGAGTGTGTGGGATGATAGCAACCCACAGGAGGAGATGGGTATGGACGGCAGCCCACAACCACATGTGTGTGTACGGTGTTCACGGCCACGACACATGAGCATCTGAGAGGCTAGTGTTACAGCTGTACAGGGTTGCATGCATATATGTTCAGCAACATCCCTGTGTGTCCCACCACTGGCCCGTGGACCGATGGACACCAACCAAATGTGCAGATATGAGATGTGCACAGCACATCACAGATGCCTACTGTAGAACAGGCTTACCGTGTAGACATGTGCACAGTAGGTCTGCGCCAGCTGCAGTCAAACATGTAATGTGCTGAACCACACCAATAGTCCAGGCCATGCCACAGATGGACGTGCATGCATCTGTGTATGTATGGCTGTGAATGTCTCCGGCATAGCAATATAGCTGTGTCACCATTGTGAACAACAATATGAATGGGTTATATGTGTGAGGGGTGCATCATACGTGTATGGTTTGATCGACGATACCATCAGTGACCCTGCTATGTGAACATCCCTGTCCCCATACATGGATACCTATGCTGTGCCCAACACCACATTCACAGAGGGAGGGATGGCGGTGTGTAGTGCAGCAGCAGACATGGGGGTGGCAGCAGGCACTGGATGTACACATATGTGGTACCCACATCAGTGCAGGCAACCATCCATGTGCACGGGATAGCGGTGTGTGTCCACATACAGCACTGTGTTGATCAATATCCCAGCACATAGCACCTGCCTGGGTTACAGTGTATGCATGGATGTGTGATACCTGCATGCACCAGACACACCCTCAGCAAGCAGCGCAGCATACCTTGCTTGAGGCCAGTGTCCACACCATGGCGATAGACATGTTGAATGTCCATATACACATAGCAATGACATATGGAATGGACAGCCACCCTGCCAATATCGTGAAACCCCAGGTGGATCACAACCCAGTGCCATGTATGTGGCATACCCTGCCATACCATGCAGACCTGCCCAGCAAGGCTGCATGAGCTATCACAGTCCTACATGGTGCAATGGACAAAAGGCACTCTCACTATCAACCATACACAGCAGTAATGTGGCGGTGATGCACCCTGTGGTGTCACAGGTGCTGTGTGATGCTCTGGACAATGTGTGTGTGTACATGCTATGCATGGCCTGTCCTGCTAATGTGTCATGGTTACACATTGCCCTATGTCTATCACATGTGCAACACAGGTGAGCTGTGGCAAGTTGTCCAACACCCGTACAGTGCTGTGTGGATGTACATGGCACAACACATGCATGTGCAGGTGTCCATGTGTATGTGTACAGTGCCACTGCTGACGCTCACAATGGCTACAGACGTGATGTGTACTGACATATACACAGCGACCTGGTGAACAGCAGCACCGACGGCACATGGGGACCTATGCCAGTGATATGGACACAGGTGCAGCCAGGTACACATGTCCACAGCTGGCTAACATCTACATGGTGCGTGTACAGTGTGATGGGGTGGCAAACAGATATGATGTGACACCCACTGCTCAATGGTGTGAAGCCAACACATCGGCTGTGTCACTGCCACGATGCCTTTCACAAATTACTGTGCAGATGTCGTACTTGTCATAGCAATGTATTTCCAACAGTATGCCAGCACAGCAGTGTAAATGTGACCTGCCACCATCATTATGTCTTACAGATAATGCCACGCTCCCCGCTTCCCGCTTTCAGGCGACACGAGGAGGAGCTGATCATCCCATACCTCCATACTAATCATGACGCCTTATTCAGTCATGTGCCACAGCAGGCACAGGAACGACAGGAGATGTGGGAGGAGATGTGCAGGAGGGTGAACAGCCTGGGCGGATACAACCGCACTTATCAGCAGATCCGCAGGCACTGCACAGACCTGATCCGCATGCAAGACAGCGTGCCGCTGCAATCGCCAGACAACAACGTGGGACAGGTGGTGGGCCACCAACCCAGCCCCCACTCACAGCCACGGAGGAGCTCCTGGCCAGTCTGGGGACAAACAACACGCAGAAACCCATGCGCCATCGTGGAGGTGGGTGTCTCCTAACTATGAGCTTGGAGCTGCATGGTAAGTCAGGGATGCATGTTTGTATGATAAGTGACGGGGTGGGTGTCATAGTACAACACATAATATAGCAATACATGCCAGGTATATGGTTACACAGGACGATACTACAGTATGCTATGTTGTGTTAGCAGACATGTGCATAGCACATGCTAACTCACAGATGCATGATGTGACATGCACACTGCTGACTGTGGCGATAGTAATGGATAATGTGTATACCTTTGTGTCATCCCTTTACAGGTACGCCTGGCGGCCGCAAACACAAGGGTCTGTTGCAGGTAAGTCTGTTGCTAGTCAAAGGCATGATATGGTGTATTGATATTCCCCATGTGTCCAGGCATGACATGCACACCTGTGTGTGCCCCAGTCACGGTATACAGGTTGCACCACCCGACACACACACCACCCATGTACAGTAGATACGACCGTTAGCGTCGAGTGGCATGACACCACACGACCTATTGGTGTGTTACGTGCATTCAGCTATGCATACAATGGTGTAGGTGTTCCACAATGGCTGCATGTGTAGTATGCATCGGTATGCCTCTGCAGTATGCACACAGTACCACATAGTGAGCTGTGATCTTGCCAGAGCACAGGTGTTACCAATGTGACCTATGCCCCTGCATCGGTGCACACGCAGACATGGCACATGCCATGTCCCATGCACGTGGATGTCTGGCTGCAACAGTTTCACACCATGACATGACCTATGCGACATAGCAGACATCCACACTGTCTGCATATCTGTAGGGAATGTGACACCTTACACTAGTATGGTTGTATGTCACATGGGCCACCACAGGGCCATGTGCACGATGTCCACCACACACAATTGTCAATGACCCAGACAGACAAGGCCATGGTCGATACCTACAGGCATGTTGCCACACAGTACATCCACAGTGGGTAGTCACCGCTGCACCCTGTACACACATAGTGGGCTCATCACTGTAGTGGCCCCTGGACATCCGATGTAGTACACCACTGACATGGAATGCCTCTCCACAGCTACTACAGGTGCCTCCAATATCCACCACATACGTGCTGCTGAGCGGATGAACCGACTTACAGACATGGCAATGTAATGCGCCCAGGTCACGCATCACACAGAAACATAACTGTGTCCTGCTACTGTGCAGTGGCACAGTGCCCGCACTCCACACTGTACAGCTATGTACACAGCTCACACCAACCGCACCTGCACAGACATCCCTGTTACCCATACATTGTATCTGTAGACTGTACACATAACACTGCACCATGACAGCCATTGTGATGTGCTGCATGCAGTGGGACACCATCGTCACATGTCCACATGATACCACACATGTATGCGTGTACATGACATAGTGTCGGCAGACATGTGTACTGTCAACACACCCGAGGCCACACGGTGTATCACGGCGATGCATGCAAACTACCATGAATGTGTGTACTGCATGCCTACTAAAAGACACCTGCCTGTTGTACTGTTCCCACCAGGGCAGTGTGCATACTGCCACTAGGAATGTCTGGTCTACATTCACTGGTCTGTGGTGTGTGAATGCTGCATGCCACCTGCATTATCACATGCATGATGTCTGTGTGTGTGTGTGTGTGTGTGTGTGTGTGTGTGTGTGTGTGTGTGTGTGTGTGTGTATTGTAACTGACGGTATGCCTTTGTATTGACAGGTGCTGTAGGTGAGTTCCCTCCCGCGGTCCAGCTGATGCTAGTGTCCCCACAGATACTAGTGGTGATGACCATGTGCATGAGGCACAGGCAGGGTCGCCACAGGCACACACTGTGCCATTGGAGAACATCACACTTACGCCCCTTCATCCCTGAACACGGTTCGATGCCGACACATACCCCAACACCGCTGCCCATAGATGACGGTCAGTCAGCCGCCTGTTGGCACCGAGCAGGAATGTGTGGTGGCTGCAGAAGGTGTGGGTACACACGATGTTGCCAGTGTAATGACTGGTGCAGTGCCACGCAGGCATGTGGCAGGTGCTGCTCGTAGGGGAGCACCGCTAGACATACACCTGCCATACAGGTGCAGCAGCTGGTATAACCAGACGCATGTTCCAGACTGTAATGGCGGCGCAGGCACGCCGAACGGCAGAACCAGGAAGGGCAGAGGCTGCAGAGGTCTGCAATCCGCTCCTTGAATGACAACATCCAGGCATTGGCGAATGCCCAACAGCATCTTGCCGATGTTCTGGATAGGAGATTGGGTGAGATGGCTGGTATCCTCGACCGAGGCATGGCCATCCTTGAGCGTGGCTGTCCGTGCAGGAACACCAGGTAGGGTGAGGCATAGGGCACGTGGGCGAGGGCCAGCAACACCACTTGGTGCAGGTCAGCGTGCAAGCCACCTCCCATGCCCACCCACCCAGTGCTGGTAGCAGCAGCAGTGCAGCTGCTACTACACCGACCACACCAGGACAGAGCAGGCCACGGACGTGGCCCTGGACGGCCCCGCGGGCACGCTTCCAGCGGACATGTGACATCGGAGAGTGGACTGTCTGTACCTACACCCGGTCGCGTGCGGCGACCCCAGGCAGGCACGGGTCACGCCGCGGCAGGCGGACACAGTGAGCCGTAACACCTGCACTGTACAGTCTGGGGCTGCCAAGCATACCCCGTAGGCATCACAGATGACTGAACTGTGTACACACAAACCCACACACAGCAAACACGACTGTAGGGCTCCACCACACCCACATGCAATGTACACAGACATGCCCAGTCAATGCACAGGCCCTTACACACACACATGATGTCATCCATTGGTACAGCCTATGCCTGTGGCACACATATCACCCTGTGCATATGATGAAGTCTCTGCCGCATAACTGTGAGCTACACCATCAGTGCATGGTTATGCAAACATATTCTGATGCACAGGGTGGACAAGATAGTGAGAGGTGTATGTGATACCTGTGTCCGCATAGTACGTGATGTGTATGTTGTGGTGTGTGTGTATGGCTGGTGACAGGTGTGTATGTGATGTGGGTTGTGCACTGACATCATGCAGCAGACATACCATGCAGGACAGGTGCAGCATTCATTGATCTGTGTACACAGTATGTGTGGTGGTTACATGTGTAGCACCATGTTGGTTCAGTTAACCCGCATGACAATGATGGTGTACTTGCATGTGCCTACTGGGAGCACTGTAATTAGTTCCCCACGCGTAGTCGTGGGGTACCCACAGGCATGTCTGGCAACATCAGCATAGCACAGGTACCCGCACTCGGCATGGACCCCTACATAGGAACATAGGCGCACATGTACATAACAGGGTATGTGCCCTACGACATGTGTGGACCTAGCATGACTGTGTGTGGCTGCTAACACCCCTCAGGATGGGGATGCCACATCCATCAGTCCCCAGTCCCTCGTCCAGCACTGACACACAGATGATGCCTGGCGATAACTATATCCACACATCCACACGCCATTATTACTCCTGGACGAAGGCAGTCAGTGCCTTTCCTTCACATGGGCTGGCACTCCTCACGTGTTGTAGGGGTCTCCGCCGCTGACCCTGTTCCCCAGCACGCCACACTCATCTTTGTGGTGATGTGTGTGACAGTCGCTTCTGTGCCCGTGTTTGCCTGGAGCCTAGGAAGTGGAATATGCCCATGTCACCCAGGTCAGACATGGCCGTGTATGCCAGGCACAGATCACCACAGAGCAGATGTGCTGTGAAGGTTTACAGCCGGAGTCCCCTTGGTCGCAGCTTGTGACACATGTCCTAGCACCGCCATCCCCGCCTTGTGTAACGCTTATGCGGTCCTTCCGAAAGTGCTGCAGGCGCCAGGTTAGCTACAGGCCAGATGTGCCAATGTACGCAGTCATTGCTCTGGTGTGTGATGTGTACAGGGTACAATGAACACCCCTGATGTCGATGCGATTCCTTCCAGACCAGGAGGCCACAGTGGAATGTCTTCACACCCACATTGCCATTGTGTGTGTTGACAGATGTTAACGACAGGTGTCGAGCCATTTCGATGATCATGTCCACCATGTGGAATGGATTAGCAGCTACATGTGACATTGGGCCTTACATGTCCTTCACACTGGGTAGGTCTGCACCTTCTCTGGCATGTAGTAGCAGGCCATGGCTCTGGCACCAGTTATCCATGTCTATGACGCCCTAGGTGGATGTCCGTGTCACATGGGGTGTTGGGTATGGTGGCCGGTGCGTAGTCATCTGCATACCTTGTCTGCCACAATCCCCTATGATTGCATGCACATTGAAGGTCGAATGCCATATGGCAGGGGCCCAGGACTGAGCCCTGTGGGCCTCCACTGGAGACCAGATATGAGTGTGACAAGGCACCAGGAACACCAACCCTGTGTGGTGTGACCTCCAACCTTTCTGAGAAGCATCGGGTGACATATGTCCCCACATGTATGCTGGCGAGCCTTTCCATGAGTCCCATGTGTAGTGTGCTCTGAACGCCCCACCAGGTCATGGTACTGTGTGCAAACCCACGTATCCCCATCAATGGCCTTGGTGACCACTCCAGACAGGACGAGCAGGTTCGGGAGGCAGGATCCGACTCTGTCTTTGTTGTTATGGGTATGTTCCGCATTGGCTGTACACCGCTGTCTGTATCCATGGGCACCTGTATGGACCTCCCCACAGCTTTGCAGACAAGGCTTGTCAAGCGGATAGGGTGTGGCTGTCTACAGTCCATAAGAGCACTACCCTGGCATAGTGGGACCACAGATGCCATATGCCATCCATTGGGGACATAGCCCATAGTAAGGCTAACATGACACAGTGGTCGCATGTGTGGGCCGAGGCCCTCAATGAGGATGGGTAGCACACAGCCAGGGACACCATCGGTGCCCATTGGTGCTGTGTCAACCGCCATAGAGATATGGGATCACACCAGGCCATATGAGATGTTTGGGAGGCTACACTCTGGTGGATGGATATGTCCCTCTTGGGGTGGGATGTATGCATGGAACATGTCCGCTGGTTTGCAGACAATGTCTGTGGGTGCAGTGACCGTTGTACCATTCTGGACCATTTCCAGCCAAGTCTGTGTGCCCCCAACCATGTCCTTACCACAGTTAAGGAAGGCCCTATGGTTGTCTCATGTGCCCTCTGCAGTACCACTCCCACAAGCGGCCGTGGATGATTGTATGTGTGGCCGTATGGTGACGTGAATGGGAGATGGTTTCCTGGTATTGACATTGCTCTGTCATGTATTAGCTCCAACTGTTGATGTACAGCTAGTCAGTGGCTGGGGTCCACCACACCATGTGCCTACCTGTGGTGGACAAGGTCCTGATGTTATCATGTTTGCCTGTTGCAGACATGCATGTGGGTGCTCAGAGAATGCATTCGCTAGGGCGGTTGCCGGTCTGGCCTGGGTTCAACACTGGCATGGAGGACTTGTAGGGTACCACACCGGTCGATGATGTGTGTGGTTTGTTGTGGAGAGGTCATCACTTAGGTCCCCATGCCGGTGTTGGTTACAGGATGTGGATGACCAGTGGATCCACTATACGGTCTGGCATCACCATTGAGGGCTGTACATCCTGTGTGGGGCATATCCTCACCATGTGTGATGGGCAGAACTGTCAGACATCCCCCCATAGTATGTATGGTGCATGGCTGTTTAACAGTGGGCAGGTGTGAGAACACCTGTGACCGGTGGCGTAGTGTGTTGTGCCATGGCTAATGTTCCCAGTCTATGTATGGGTGGTTCATGTCACCCAATACGGTGCTGTTGTGAGAGCATGCCCACTCACCAGTGTCCTCAGGACATCTGTGCAGGTAGCCTGTGTTTGGGAGGGTTGTCTGTAGCATGCAACAAACTGTAGGCCAGTCCTACACATGGTTAATTGCACCTAGATATTCCCCGCTGCAATGGCCATGTCTATGGCATGGCCGGGTTGTTGTTGTGTGGCTGGACACACACGACGGTCCACATTCCGCCACCCATGCCGTCGCACCATGTGTATGCATGTCTGCTCTGTGCCGACTCTAAGTGTCTGAGCATGCCCAGTAGGCAGCTGTGTAGATAGACACACAGCACAGTGCACACTGCGGCCGACTGCAGTTATACCCCGGGTGCATGCCTGTATCCCCTTCGCAACGGCCACGTCTGTGGCATGGCCAGGTTTCTGTTGTGTGGCTGGACACACACGACGGTCCACATTCCGCCACCCATGCCGTCGCACCATGTGTATGCATGTCTGCTCTGTGCCGAGTCTGTGTCTGAGCATGCCCAGTAGGCAGTGATGTACTGATCAGTAGTTACTTGGTATGCCCGACTGCAGCACTAAGGTGTGACTGTACGGCGACCTTGGGATGGTAACAGGCAGCGTGACTGCGACTCTGACCTAACTCCCGATCGGGCGCATTGCCTCTGCAAATGATACCACCCACGAGGGGTATGCCTCCTGACAGCGCCTGCTCAGTAAACTCGGTAGCGCTCTGTAAATGCTTCATACTGTAGTGTGTTCATGTAGATAGGCGAGGTTCGCCTCCGCCCTTCCGTGTGTGTGTGTGTGTGTGTGTGTGTGTGTGTGTGTGTGTGTGTGTGTGTGTGTTTCCAGCTGCCTCTGCGAATTAACATGCTTTTAGGCGCCCGCAACACAAATCTTGGCTATTGCCAACTATTGTCTTGCGGGTGATGTCACCAGCCTACAAGTATGCCTCTGACAGCGCCACTTCAGTAAACTCGGTAGCTGCTCTGTAAATGCTTCATACTGTAGTAAGTTCATGTAGATAGGCGAGGTTCGCCTCCGCCCTTCCGTGTGTGTGTGTGTGTGTGTGTGTTTCCAGCTGCCTCTGCGAATGAACATGCTTTTAGACGCCCGCAACACATACCTTGGCTATTGCCAACTATTGTCTTGCGGTGACGTCACCAGCCTACAAGTATGCCTCTGACAGCGCTCTTCAGTAAACTCGGTAGCTGCTCTGTAAATGCTTCATACTGTAGTAAGTTCATGTAGATAGGCGAGGTTCGCCTCCGCCCCTTCCGTGTGTGTGTGTGTGTGTGTGTGTTTCCAGCTGCCTCTGCGAATGAACCTGCTTTCAGCCTGCCCGCAACACATACCTTGGCTATTGCCAACTAGTGTCTTGCGGGTGACGTCACCAGCCTACAAGTATGCCTCTGACAGCTTCTTCAGTAAACTCGGTAGCTGCTCTGTAAATGCTTCATACTGTAGTAAGTTCATGTAGATAGGCGAGGTTCGCCTCCGCCCCTTCCGTGTGTGTGTGTGTGTGTGTGTTTCCAGCTGCCTCTGCGAATGAACATGCTTTTAGACGCCCGCAACACATACCTTGGCTATTGCCAACTATTGTCTTGGCGGGTGATGTCACCAGCCTACAAGTATGCCTCTGACAGCGCCTGTTCAGTAAACTCGTAGCTGCTCTGTAAATGCTTCATACTGTAGTAAGTTCATGTAGATAGGCGAGGTTCGCCTCCGCCCCTTCCGTGTGTGTGTGTGTGTGTGTGTGTTTCCAGCTGCCTCTGCGAATGAACATGCTTTTAGACGCCCGCAACACATACCTTGGCTATTGCCAACTATTGTCTTATGGGTGACGCCACCAGCCTACAAGTATGCCTCTGACATCGCCTCTTCAGTAAACTCGGTAGCTGCTCTGTAAATGCTTCATACTGTAGTAAGTTCATGTAGATAGGCGAGGTTCGCCTCCGCCCCTTCCGTGTGTGTGTGTGTGTGTGTGTGTTTCCAGCTGCCTCTGCGAATGAACATGCTTTTAGACGCCCGCAACACATACCTTGGCTATTGCCAACTATTGTCTTGCTGGTGATGTCACCAGCCTACAAGTATGCCTCTGACAGCCTGTTCAGTAAACTCGGTAGCTGCTCTGTAAATGCTTCATACTGTAGTGAGTTCATGTAGATAGGCGAGGTTCGCCTCCGTCCCTTCCGTGTGTGTGTGTGTTTCATTAACTTTTCTGAAAAAGCAAATTTTAACTGTTCACAATCAACAATGTGATATTTAAAATCTTGTTAAGACTCACATTGTTGATTGTGAACATTCTTAGACTTTGCTTTTTTCTGCAGACGCTAGGAAACAACGAAAACGCTGCATGTTTTAATAAACTGTTTAAATGTTACGAAGACTTGTGTTGTGTCGAACCACGGGACTATTATTGCCGCAGGTTGCTGGTTTGTTTGTGTTTCATAGTACAATATCATGTAATACGTGTGTTCATAGTATGCTTTCTGTGATGTTGACATGTGTGTGTTTCGTTAGCAGTGCCTGTGCTTTCTATGCTGTGGCTACATGTTCATTGTTCGCATAGAAAGTGACAAATGGAAGTGTAAGGGTGGACATTTAAAGCTTGGATACTTCCATGTTATGTGTAAGTCTCACGGGGCCTACGGGTGATAGCGCATACATGTCTATGAAGTACCTTTGGATACCATATGCGACGGTCGTGACTAAATGTTTAAGTTGACTGTTCCATCTACCTATGTGTGACATGGTTTGTGGCCATAGGGTGCCAGCAAGTCTTTCCTGTTCATTGGGTGTTTGCCATGGTCTATTGACATCAATCCTATTAATTCACCGAAGGATGTCTTTCATTGGTGGGAACGCCATAGTTTGACCATCGTATGTCATTCCCAGCAGACGAGATTGTGCCATTGGTATGTTTACACAGGTCACCCATCTGTTCCACTGTATGGAAGCGCAGTGATCCCCATTGATGTGCTGGCAGATTGAGTGCTGTGTACGCCGGTATCTGCCCAGCGGTCTGGCTTTGTATGGGGAGTGTCTACTGTAGTCCCTATCTGTATTTCCTGGGTTATGCCTTGCAACAGCTGTGGATTCCCCAGGTTTGCAGCTATGGGTGCCATCTTGGCCGCACGCTTGTCCATCCATGGAACTGCCTACTGGACACTAGTATAGGGCTGTAAACATTTCACAGCTGCATTCTCCATTTCCGTGGATGATCGGCATTATTATTGCGGAGTAACGATATGTTATGGCCACGCCCGCACACGGGCGGACAACGAATCATCTGCCAATCCACACCGACACCCATTTTTGCATACCCACGATCCCATGTCTGCAACCCTCGACAGTACCCTTGCACACCCTTCATGTGTGCGGAAATGGGATGTGAACGCACGGTATGGACGCAGCAGCCTGGGGAGTCCTATTCATATGTCCTGCATTTCATGGACGGTTGTCATCACCCTTGAAGACGCTTTGTGGTGCATATATCTACCTGTGCCGTAGTCACGGCTGTCACCTCTTCTGGTTCACACTATGCTGCCCACACTTACTTAAGGAGAAATTTTGGGGTCCTGCAATGGACACCGATCTGCATATGTAAAGTGTAGCACATGTTGGACTGTGTCCATTCGCCAGTGGGTTTGACTGCCGCCGGATGTTCCCCAGTCCCGGATGTCTGTCTGCCTACCCATATTATGTAGTGCTACGGAACCCGTGTCCTTCCACAATTTACCCATATGGTGTTACTGTAGTACTGCAGGTTGGCAACTGCTTTAAGTAATCCTCAGAGGTACCATTGTGAACTATCCGCCACTGTATTGTCATTATAACACAGCCGGTACATGTAGAACCTATTTATTCATGACAGTATGTTATTTATGTGTGGGAACGCCATATTTTAACCATAGTATGACCTTCCTAGTTGACGTTGTTGGTGTGCCATTAATATGTGTTCCACAGGTCGCCCGTATGTTCCGCCGAGTGGAAGCGGTGATCCCCACATACTTGCTAGCACCTTGGCTGCTGTGTACGCCGATTCGCACGGCAGGATGGATGTCTACGGGTGTGTCTACTGTTGTTTCCATCTGTATTTCCTGTGTTATGCCTTACTACGGCTGTGTGATTGCACCAGGTTTGCTATTATGGGTGCCATCTTGTCCAGACGCTTGTCCATCCTTGGGAAATGCCTACTGACACTGGTGTAGGGCTGTACCCATTTCACAGCTGCATGTAGCATTCTCCGTGGATGATTGTCAGTATTGGTGGGTGGTAAGGCATGTTCTGTACCCACATCCTCCCACGGGCGGACAATGGATCATCTGCCAATCATCTCCAACACCCATTTCTGCATACCCACGATCCCATGGCTGCAACCCTCGACAGTACCCATAGCAAATCCTCCATGTGTGCTGGAATGGGATGTGGACGACATCTGTGGACTCGACAATCTGTGGATTTCTGTGCATATGTCCCGCATTTCATGGACAGTTGTCATCAACCTTGAACACGCTGGCGGTGCATATATGTAGCTGTGCCGTAGTCACGGCTGTAGTTCATCTTGGTCTTCCGCTTGCACCCAGTTGGCGCGGTAAAAGGAGAAATTTTGGGTCCTACAATGGACACAAATGTGCATATGTAAAATGTAGAACATGTTGGGCTGTGTCCATCTGGCCAGTGGTTGTGACCGCTGCTGTATGTTCCCACTCATGGATGTCTGTTTGACTACACATATTATGTTGTGCTACGAAACCCATGTTCTACTACGATTAACCCAAATGGTATTGATGTAATGCTGCAGGTTGGCAAGTGCTTTAAGTAATCCTCAGAAGGCCCAGTAGGACATATACGCCACTGTATTGTCAATATAAAACAGACAGAACATGCATACCCTATTTATTCATTGAAGCATGTTCGTTATATGCTGGAACGCTAGTGTTGAAACATCGTATGACCTTCGTAGTTGAGGTTGTTAGTATGCCATTAGTATGTGTTCCACAGGTCGCCCATTTGTTCCGCAGTATGGAAGCGAGTGATCCTCATGTTGTTGCTGGCAGATCAAGTGCTGTGTACGCCGGTATTCGCACGGCGGTCTGACTTTGTATGGGGAGTGTCTACTGTAGTCCCTAATGTATTTCCTGTGTTATGCCTTACCGCAGCTGTGTAATTCCACCAGGTGTCCAGTTATAGGTGCCATCTTGGTCGTACACTTGTCCATCCATGGGAATTGCCTACTGGACACTGATGTAGGGCTGAACACATTTTACACCTGCTTTTAGCATTACCCAGTGGATGCTTTGCATCCTTAGTGGGGACTAAGGCACGTGCTATACCCACAGCCCTCCCACGGGCGGACAACGGATTATCTGCCAAACAACACCGAGCTCCATTTTGCATACCCTGGATCCCATGGCTGCAAACTCCCACGGCACGCATTACACATCCTTCTTGTGTGCGGACTGGGATGTGGACGACTTCTATGGACACGACAATCTGGGGATTTCTGTTCATATGTCCTGCATTTCATGGACAGGTATCATCAACCTTAAACACGCTGGTGGTGCATGTCTAGCTGTGCCGTAGTCACGGCTGACACTCTGTCTGGCCGATCACAACGAGTCAAGGTGTAAACGCAACTATTTTTGGAGTCCTACAATGGACACCGATGTGCATATGTAAAGTGTAGAACGTGTTGGACTGTCACCATCTGGCCAGTGGTTTTGACTGCCGCTGTATGTTCCCCAATCGTGGATGTCTGCTTGACTACCCATATTATGTATTACTTGGCCTATCTATATCCACGTGCCAGTAAGCGGAAATACAGCAAACCTTAAGGCCCTGCCCATCTTCATAAACGACATTATTGAACATATATCGCCAAAACAGACAATGACAAAACGATAGACTCCACAGTCAAACGATACTGAGCTCTTTCACCTACTAACATGGGGCATCGCCGAGCACGAAATGCATTACATAGTTGTCCCTTATACACTTCCTTCAGAGTCAGTTTAAAGTCAAATAATCAATAAACCTGCTCATAGTTAAGTGGACAGTGCTACAAGTCTTGATTATAACGTGACATATACAAATCAGTGTTGCATACATTACTTCATGGAAACAATAATACGACAACAATGTGTTAATATAAATACAATATTGGTCAATACAATCAGTATCTTGAAACATAGTTGATAATTGTTGTGAGTAAACCTTAGAATGTAGTGTGTTGATCAGGATATTTTATATCAATGTGTATAATTGTAGCATTACGATTCCAAAGCATGGAATCAGTAAGTACTATTTAAGCATATATTTTACAATTATGAATGTAAATGAGTGGAGGACACATCCTTAACCTTCCCTGCTTCCAGTGGATCACACACGCACGCACACCGCATTTCCTAATTGTGGGTTACGCGCAGGCATTACATGCATATCCGTATTCTGTTTATATATGTTTACTGGGTCTGTGTGGTTACGTGTTTTGTGTTAGTTGTGACTATTCCGTAACATATGTCTGATCCGTTGACGGACGGTGCAGAACGCACTTACAACTTTATACATGTAACAGTCTTTGCAGCATGGACGCATTACGCACATCGCTCACATCTATATGTTCCATAGTCGTAATTCAAACGTGACTGCATTCACGCTTGCCAGTTACTGTGACCACTACACCCTAGCCGTTCGGTGTCATTAATATGCATACCCATGGTACTTAAGTACATTTACATATCCCCCCCCCCGCACTCACGCACGCCACAGGCATCCATTCTCCTGCTGGGAAAGGTGCGGTACTGCATGTTAAACATTCCTTATTTCCCCTCGCCATGGCCCAGGATGCATATGTCGTGACCGCAGGGATGTTCAGATGACAGGTGCTTATATCCCCACGCATACAGGCCTTCGATTGTCAGGGTGTTGCTGTGGTGCTTTGGGTTTGGTCTTGTCCGCCCAGTGTACGGAACTGCCCTGACCGTGTACGAATGTTAGATGAGTCACATGGGCACGTTTTGTCCGTGTCTATGGTACCATGTCACCCCCCCCAATTATTCATAACCGTAGCGCCGATTGGCCGGTGTACCCGCTGTAGATCTTGTTATACTAATTGCACACGGTCTGGTCGAACGGACCTATTTCCATTACTAACCCTCGGTATGTATGACCTGTGTCGCAATATTACATGGGTTTACCATTGCGTGACGTGCTTTCACTGAGCCACAGACATGTCCGCTGTTTGGTTTGGGCCGGTTCCGCTGTGCTACACACATTTAACATGGCGGAACAGGTTGAACAGCTCAGCCACGGGACATCGGGTTCTCCGTCGCTGTTTAGTATTGAATCGCTATGTGGAGTTTGTTTCACAAAGCGAGACAATGTCGACATTGGTAACGGACATATCGCGCAGTACGCCCGCACCGCCGCTGGTGACGATGTCTGCGCTTGGGCGGACAGGCATTATGCTGTGCCATTATGTCTGGGAATATATGGTTTCTTGCCATAGATGATATGCCATACTAGCAATGACCCGGCCTGGGTGTGGGTACTGCTGTATTACCCACGGGAAGAGTGGCCTTAGGTTAAGTGGTGCCCTAGGCAGAAGTTGCCACCGCAACATCACCCGCTACCCTCCTGGTCTACCTACACCAAACAAAGTCTGGAAAGGTGCCCCGAGTAGAGCAACGCCTAGACGGCTGCCTACTTGGCCTATGCCTAAGGCCGGCTATGTGTGTGGTCCCTCGGCATCGGACTCGAACGCGCCACGCCTGCCGTGGGTATGTCCAGCATTACCCACATCCAGCCGTGGTGTATTGCCATGATGTTCCATGTGTACAGTGGTGCCGGTTACCATACATATGCCTTTCTCAAAAGCCGATTTCACACTTCTGAACACTACTGTGGTCTCCTTTAAGGCCCCTGAGCCAGTGGTGAACATCACTCAAACCGCTGAATCACGTACATATGCCTTCCACCAGCACCTACAGGACTGCATGGATCAGGCAATCCCATACAAAACTGAGACTCTTTGTACCACAGACAAGCATGCAGTCTGGTGGACCCCAGCCATGAACAAGCTCTACAACGACAGGAGGTAGATACTACAAGTTAAAGCGAATACTTGTAAGGTAACACACCCTTGCTCATTATATGTGAAGAACTACAAGCTGTCATGAAATCATCCAGGGAAATTCAACAGAGAAATTAACAAGGACTCAACAGACATTCATAAGTCCTTCTTTAGCTATGTTGGACACCTGGGAGGACACTCCCAGATATGCTCAAACCGGGTTCACAATGATGTGAAGATGACTGAACCTACACACATTGCCAGCATACTGGCTGACATGTTCAGTGCTAACATTTCCCCCCACATGGAGAGTTATCTATACCTGAGACTTGTAGATCCTGGAACATCTGTAACGCACAGGTGGGAAATGCTGTCTCCAAGGCAGTCAACACAGCATCCATGGGACCAGATGGTGTCCCAGCTGTGTACTCCATGAACTCTATGGGGAATTAAACCCACACTTAGGACAGCTGTTTAATCTTAGCCTCACCTCAGGATACGCACTGAGTAGTAGCACAAGGCGACTGTAGTCACACTTCACATAGATGGTGCCTCCACTGACCCTGGTTATTACCATCCCATTAGCTTGACAAGCCTTATCTGCAAAGCCATGGAGAGGGATCATAATGGAACTCATAGATAAAGACATAGGGGACTCGCATACTTTGGATACAACCCAGTTTAGCTTGGTCAAAGTCAGATCATGCCTTTCACACGTGTTTGACTTTGTAGGATCAGTCACCAAGGCCATTGATGAGGGTAAAGCAGTCCATACAGCCTACCTCAACCTGGCAAAGGCCTTCGACACAATACCCCTCGGGTATCAGTGATAAACCCGTCATCTTGAACGATATCCATACATCGCCATATGGGTTGCAAACTGGCTAAGTCACAGAACACACATGGTCATAGTTGCTGGCGCCATGTCATACTCACAGCCAGTCACAAGCGGTGTCCCATGGGGCTCAGTCCTGGGTCCACTATTTTTCAGCATCTACGCTTCCAAAGTACAAGCAAACACAGGGGGTTATGGTGACAATGTTTGCAGATGACTGCAAACTGGGTGCCATAGTCAGACACACATCTGACACAGATATCCTTCAGGAGTGCCTCACAGATGTGGATAAGTGGTGCCAGAGACATGGCCTACAGCTAAATGCCAGGAAATGCATAGTCATACCCTTCGGGAAGAACAAGGTTACCCCTAGCTACCATATAGGTGGCAATCCACTGAGCACAGAGGGAGTTACCAGGATCTGGGGACCCGGTTGTTGTTAACCGCTCGTTAGACACACACGCTGTTAACGAAGTTAGGTAGACCTTCCACATTGCCCACATCATCATGAAGGGATTCACATCTAGATCGGGGAGGTCATTGTCCCCTTGTACTCATCACTCATTAGACCTATGATTGGGTACAATGCCCCGTTCAGAATGTATCTGACCCGACACCTGCAGCAGCTGGAAAGGCACCAACAGTTCATCGACAAACAGATGCAGGGTCTCAGGAATATGTGTTATACTGACCAACTGAAAGAATTCCAGATGTATACAGTTGCATACCACTTGCCCAGAGGTGACCTGTGCCTGGCATACAAGGCCATGTCGAACCCAGATCTGATGAGTATGCTTCACCTAAAGAAGTTAGATCCCTCAGAACCACAAGGGCAGGTGACGTACACCTTGACACTGTCATTAATAGAACGTGTTGGTGGGACAGATTCATCACCCAGACACTCACTATGCTGTGGAACAACATCCCAGTACATGTGAGGGCAGGCACCTCGCTGGCCTTGTGTTAGTATTTTGACATGGATGTCTGAATTGATTTATTTAAGTAACCTTCTAAATGAATATTTACATTACCACATTGTGAATCTTTACATTTCGTTGGTCTATTTTACATTAGTCATAATCATACGGTTTATCTGTGTATATTATGGTTCATTTATATTACTAGGTGTCTGCAGTTCTTTTAATATATTGGCACAATCCGTAGAACATATATATGTAGCTTACACAGTCAGACATTTGGAAAACATTATGTTGGTTCATCTTTCATATATATACATATATTTCTATTTCTATGAAGAATGTACCTTCAAGCAATGTCTGATGTCCTCACTGTGTGGAATCTGTAACCCAAGTAAAGTTTGTTTGCTTGTTTGCCTTTAAGGCATGTAATTAATACCTAGCACATCTAATTTACTGACCAATTAAGGGTTTTACATGTAGTAGGTTGGACTGCATTGTATGTATTCTGAATAAGTCTGCTTATGAAGCAGACGAAAAGAGCTTCAATAAACTATGGTGACTGCATTTAATTCCTGGTGTGCTCTGAGTGGTCACTGACGGTGTCTACAGTACCTCACCTTTGCTTTGGACTTCATCGGCTGGTTGTCTGTGTTTGTTGTATGGGGAATGTCAAGTGTAGTCCCTATGTGTATTACTTGTGTAATGCCTTACTACGGCAGTGTAATTCCACCGGTTTGCAGTTATGGGTGCCATCTTAGTCATACGCTTGTCCATCCATGTGAATTGCGTACTGGGCACTGGTATACGGCTGTACACATTTCACACCTGCATTTTGCAGTCTCCGTAGATGGTTTGCATTATTAGCGGAGAGTAAGGCAGGTGCTACGACACATCCTCCCACGGGCGGACAAAGGATTGCCTGCGTAAACAACACCGAGGCCAGATTCTACATACCCAGACTCCCTTGACTGCAACAGTCGACAGTACCCATTACACATCCTTCATGTGTGCGGACTGTGATGTGGACGCAGTTCTATGGACCCGCACCCTGGGTATTTCTGTGCATGTGTGCTGCATTTCATGGACAGCTATCATCAACATTGAACACGCTATGTGCATATGTGTACCTGTGACGTGGTGACGACAATGAGATCACGTGAGTAATGCAGGAAGCTAGCAGGCATTCCATGAATGGAATTTTGGGTCCTACAATGGACACCGATGTGCATATGTCAAGTTAGATGTTGCTGGACTGTGTCCACCTGCCCAGTGCTTTTCACTGCTGGTGTATGTTCCCAATCGCGGATGTCTGTTTCACTACCCATTCTACATGGTGCTACATAACCAGGTGATTTAGTACTGTGAACAAATGACATACATCCAAAGATGCTGGTTAGCAACTGCTTCATATAAACCTCAGACATCCCAATGGGACATATCCGTAACCGTATTTCCAATATAACACCACCGAACATGTTGATTACCTATGTTTTCATTTAACCATGTTGTCTTCATAGGTGGGAATGCCATAGTTTACATATCCTACTTGACGCTGTGTGTGTGCCATTAGTATGTGTTCCACAGGTCGCACATCTGTTCCGCTGTATGGTAGCAGTGCTCCTCATTCTGTTGCTGGCAGATTGAGTGCTGTGTACGCCGGTGTTGGCACGACGGTCCGCTTTGTATGTGGAATGTCAACTGTAGTCCCTATGTGTATTTCCTGTGTTATGCCTTACCGCTGCTGTGTAATTTACCCGGTTTGCAGTTGTGGGTGCCATCTTGGCCATACGGTTGTCCATCCATGACAATTGCCTACTGGACACTAGTATAGGACTGTACACATGTCACACCTGCATTTAGCATTCTCCGTGGATGGTTTGCATTATTAGCGGAGAGTAAGGCAGGTGCTACGCACACATCCTCCCACGGGCGGACAAAGGATTGCCTGCGAAACAACACCGAGCCCAGAGTCTACATACCCAGAATCCCTTGACTGCAACAATCGACAGTACCCATTACACATCCTTCATGTGTGCGGACTGTGATGTGGACGCAGTTCTATGGACCCGTACCCTGGGTATTTCTGTGCATCTGTGCTGCATTACATGGACAGCTATCAGCAACATTAAACACGCTATGTGCATATGTGTACCTGTGACGACAATGAGTTCAGGTACGCATTGAAATAAGACATCATTCTGTTCTTTCCACAATTTTTGGGTCCTACAATGGACACCACTGTGCATATGTAAAGTGTAGAGCTTGTCGGACTGTGTCCTTGTGAGCAGTGGGTTTCACTGATGCTGTGTGTTCAGCAATCGTGGATGTCTGCTTGACTACCCATACTGTGTAGTGCTACAGGAACCATGTCTTCCGACACCAGAACCCAATGGTGTACATCCAATGTTGCAGGTTAACAACCACTTTCATACCCAGGGGTCACGATTGGGAGGTATTGCCACTTTATTATCGGAACAACACCTCCAGACTGTGTACATCACGGGAACTTTAGGCCAGTCTTACCGCCATTTGCAATTGTAATTAGCACACACGTGTCAATACATGTATGATAAGACATATTATCATGCAGAAGTTAATCTATGTTATTTGGACATTGGCTTCTGCTATTGGCATCCGCTGCTGTGAGTGTTGCCAGTTACCATACACATTGCTTGCTCAGAGGCAGACTACACAATTCTGCACACTACTGTGGTCTCCTTTAAGGACCCTGAGCCAGTGGTCGACAGTACTGCAGCCACTGCATCAATCACATTTGCCATCTACCAGTACCTACAGGACTGCATGAACCAGGCATTCACTTACCCAACTGTGGTTCATTGTACCAATGCCAAGCATCCAGTGTGGTGTACCCCAGCCATACACAGGATGTACAACACGAGGAGGTGGCTACTACAAGGTGGAGCAGACACCTTGTGAGGTATGACACCCTTGGTCATCATATGTGTAGAGTTACACACTGTCGTGCCATGGTCCAGGGCACATTCCACAGATATACCTACATGGACCTGGCTGACAATCATACCACCTTCAGTTGCTATGCTCAACACCTGGGAGGTCACTCCCACATATGCTCTGACTGGGTTCACAAAGAGGTGGAGTTTACTCAACATACACACATTGCCAACAAACAGGCTGACAAGTCCAGTAAGGACATCTCCACACCCTCCCCACACATGAGGAGATGTCTGTACCAGCGGTTTGTGGTCACCAAATGTTCTGTGACACACAGGTGGGACATGCTCTCTCCAGGGTAGTGGACATAGCATCCATGAGACCAGCTGGTGACCCCACTGTGTACTCCACTATCTCATTGAGGTATTAGACCCACAGTTAGGACAGCTATTTCTTTGTAGCCTCACCTCAGGTAAGGTACCCAGGTTGTGTCGCATGGCAACTGTAGTCCCACGCCACAGGGCCAATGCCTCCACTGAGCCTGGTTATTACTGTCCCATTACCATGAGGAGACCTATCTGCAAAGACATGGGGAGGGATCATACTGCGGCTCGTGATATGACTGCATAGGGGACATACATACTTTGCATCCAACACGGTTTGTCTTGTTCAGGGCGGTTCATGCCTTTAAAGCATGGGTGACATTTTCGACAGTCACCGAGGCCATTGATGGGGTGTTGCAGTCCATACAGCCTACCTTGACCTGGCAAAGGCCTTCATCACATTACCCCCCTCAGGTATCGTTGATAAACCCATTGGCTGGGATGTGAACACGCACATCACAGAATGTGTTGGAAACTGTCTATGTGACACAACCCACACGGTCATAGTTGCTGGCAGCGTGTCAGACCTACTGCCTGTCGCAAGTGGTGTCCCATGGGGCCCTTCCGTGGGTCCACTCCTGTCATACATCTACATTTCCACGGTACAGGCACACACAGGGGTTTTGTGGGCAACATTGTTTGTAGATGACTGCAAAACAGGTGCCATAGTGGGACGGACATCTGACACAGATATCCTTCAAGGGGCCTCCCAGATATGCATATCTGCTGTCAGGGACATGTCCCACAGCTAAATGCTAAGTAATGCAACATCATACCTGTGGAGAACTACTAGGTCACCCCTGTCCAGCATATAGGTGGCTGTCCACTCAGCACAGGGTGATTACCAGGGATCAGGGGACAGAGTTTGCCAGTCACCATTCATTCAACACACACGCTGTTATCGTGGTTGTGTGGGACTTCTACATTGCCCACCTGTTTGTGCAGGGATTCACATCTACATCAGGCTAGGTCATTGTCTCCTTGTACCCATTACGTGTTACACCTATGATTTACTACATTGCCCCATTCAGACTGTATCTGACCATACACCTACAGCAGCTGGGAAGCCCTCATAGGTTAATTGTTGTACAGATGCAGGATGACATCATTTTGTGTAATGCTGCCCCACTTGTAGGACCCCTGCCACATTACGACACATACCTGCTGTTTAGTGTTGACCTGTGCCTGACATACAAGGCCATGTCAACCCATATGTCATGTGTATGCTTCACCTACTGTATCTGCATCCCTCAGAACCACTAGGGCAGGTGACATTTACCTTGTCACGGTCATTAATGGGATGTGTTGAGTGACACATATATCACCCAGACACTCATAATGCTGTGGATCTACATCACAGTACATGTGAGACAGAGATCCTTCCTAGCCTTGTTCACGGGTGTGTTGTCCATTGGATGGAGAATTGCAGGTATAGGCCAGGGATTACATCATTATCCCTGCTTGACGGAGGTACAGCACTATCATGGGTATTTTATCTGAAGCACAGAAGGTTGGCAAAGTCATCCTAACTATGGTGTAGTGTTATGGCTGAACCTGGGACGATGGCCTACCCTGTACCTATGGACGATGAACCTATATTCATAGTTTGTCACATTTACAATTGTCTATCCCCTATACTCTTTCTCCAGTGTATATTTCTGTGGCACATGATTGTCCTCTGTATTACATGCAGGTATGCTGTGTACAGTGCACATACGCCACAGTTGATGACAGTGTATCTGTGTCCCTAACACTGTGATACCGAGGACTACCACACATCCTTCACAACATTACATGCATATGTCCATTCTATTCTTCTTTGGCGTATGGGGGTGTTAAGGCAAACATTACACAAGTCCCTGTTTGTGCATGCTTCATGTTGGTGTTTGACCAGGCTCCGCTGCAGTCGTGTGTTGGACAGTAGTGTTTCTGTGTGTTTGCCATGTGTTTTATTGCCGGTACATCTGTGGGAGGTGTGGTTGGCACATGTTCCTCTTTGCAGGGACACCCATCCTGGGGTTTGTGTCATGCATCTGCACTTGGCACGTGCCATATGTCCTGTACTATTCCCACAGTCGTATGCCTTCATGCACTACTACTGTGTGTTACTGGCTGTTTGTATGTGGTACACATGGACATTGTGATGGTTGGCTTGACCTATTCCCATGCTAGACCATACACATCTGTCAATTAAGTTGTTTAAATCAAACTGTAACACTCATTCGTATTTTCAAACTGACAGTCAATAACACAGGAAGCTGAGATTAATAACGTTTTACTACTGTGCAGCAGGAGGCAAAGAACTATGCAGTAAATGTTTAGACATTTGTTTTACTCTATACATGTTACAGCTGTATGAGCATTGGGTATACTATCATCTTTTGCACACATTAATGATGTGGTCAGTCACAAGGCATTTACATCGCTAGAGTCCACAACGTTGTATTCCTACAACAGTGCTCAGGTAATGCTTATTAAATGTTTTCCCATGAGAATAACACAGCCTTGCAAGGCACCTTGTCAATTACAGTGTCCTTCTGTGATTGTAGCTGTTTCAAGGACCCTAGACTGTTCCGATACTGTAGTCGGTTAATTTCTTAATACGTTGCTTTGTCTCTCTGGTAAGGAGTTGTACTGTTATCTTCGATAGAGCTCACAAGGCCATCCTCCTCAGGGAAGGGGTGATGTTATGCATGTACATACATTTATTGTTCTGTAACCCAGCAGATAATTAATGCTGACAGACATAAGCCTGCTGTACTGGTTACTGCCAGGATCAGAATTCCATCACACTACAGCTTAGCTTCACCAATTACATGCAGGCTTAGTTCTACTGCCATATTGTACGGTACAATTCAATGCATTATCTAGTATTTCGAGTCTAAACTGGCACTTCATATGTGTTTCTATATATATTTTTCAACAACATCCATCCGCCATATGCATGTGGTTCCGCCCTTTACCTTGACCGTGTGTATTTGGCCATCCGGCAACGCTACTCTCCACATGTGATGTCCCACCTTCCCCTTCTTTGCCTGTAGCACCCTGTTAGGAAGTCCTGTTTGGTGGGCACATGTTCCGCTATATGTGATCGACTTCACTGCATAGCTAATCATCGATGCGGTGGTTCAACAACCCGACTTGTCCACATGTGTACAGTTATGTGCACCGTGTCGTATGCAAACCTATATGGTTTCGACGGGTACATACCACATGCAGGATGTACACATTCTGCAGACACATTCACATGCAGCCATTTACATATCTGTACCTGAGGTGGGTTGGTGACATGTGGGTAATGATTTGCCCGTGGCATTGCCTAACACAAACATCTTACCACATTTCAGGTATGCACATTGAGTGTGGGTGTATAGCTGCACACGGATGCTAGCGTGTTAGGTGGCACAGGTGTACATGGGTGGGACTGACATGTACAATGAGGCTATTGTGTATTACATCTGAATGCATGGGTTCTGCTTCTGGATATTACACTTCAACATACGCCATCCAGTGTATGCGACAGAGACGTTGCTGGGTGTGGGATATGTTGCTATGCACATGTTTGCCTGTGTTTAAGGTATCTTGATTCCTTACTGTTGTTATGTCAACACAGCTACCCGGCTATGTACTCTCACTACTGCTTGTGACCATTATGGTTGGCACCTTTTCCAATGCCCATAGTGGGGCATGTTATGTGGAAACTTCGAATTTGCAGGACTACACATACCCACGGCAAGTGCAGTTGACAGTACTTCACTTGCTTCCCATACGTATTGCTTATTCTGTAAGCATTTAGGTTCCTTATTCATTTTCTTCTGCCATGTATGTGTTTCATATACAAATGTATTATGTTTTATACTACTATTACATGTATATTGGGAATATTTTTGGCAGGGGATCTGAGGTCATTTTCCATTTTTCCGATTGTTGCAGGGACACAACTGTCCAATCAGGGACTGTCCATGGCACATTGGGACAGCTGGTAACCCTGGTGACCATGCCCATGTCGCTACTGGGGTTGCCACCTTTTCCAGTTTCCAAGCTGGGATATTTCCGGGACTCACATCTGACTTTACAGGCCGACACATACACACGGTCACTATATAGCATAGGACTTCACTTGTTTGCCTAAATAAAAGCTTATTGTTGTGGCAGTTTGCTTGCTTATTCTGTTTCTTGTGACATTTAGGTATTTCAGTTACAGAAATAACCAATTCATGCTACCATTACATTACATACGGGATATCATTATGTCCTACAATCTTAGCACATTTGCCATTTTAATACGTTTTTCGGGACACAACTGCCCATAGAGAGACTCCCCCCCCCAGAGGGGAATAGGTGGTGCCCTTAGTCGCTGCTCCTATGTCGGTGCGGCGCTGACATGCTGCTGTACACCTTCTCTGAGTGTAACCACTGACGGTGCATTGCGGGACAAACGCGGTCTTATGCGTATCCTTTGCTCCTTGGATGGGTACACTTAAGCCTTCGTGGCTTGTATTTGCTTCTCCGTTTATTTGGGACGGGTACTATGTTGCATACTCTACGTGCGTTTCATTCTGCACGGGACCTGGCTGCTGCCATTACTATTATGGGCGGACCGTGGCTGTCAGCACATTAGGTTGCTCACCTCATGCCGGCTTAGACACGCCTCCAGACGCATCCTACCTGGGCTCGCTCACGTACACTACGCACGTGTCTGTGGCTGCGGTGCTCTCTCATTAATATGCATATGGCGCTACTGCGCCGGCTATTCACTGCACTGCCGGCGCAGACCTTACGCCGGCCTTGCGCCGAGCTTCATGAATCCCGGGGTACATCTATTTTGAAGACTGAAATGTGTAACAATATTTCAAATATCTGGTGACTGTTAAAGTAAGCCATTAATGTTCTAAATTAAGAATACATTCCAATAAGTCTGAATGCTGGTATAAATAGAATAGGTTGAGAGGGCAACCATCTGGGGAATTGCCCAGGTTACCAGATGACATAGTTATGGCACAGAGGTGATACCAGAATCCTGACAGATTTTCTTTCACTCCTAGCCTGTGCCTAAGCACTTGTTCACACAAGTCTTATGGAATGTACTCTTTTTATTAAATACCTTTATTGAATGTGACATAGGAAAACATACATTTATATAAAAGTAATCAAACCATATACATTACATATTATTTTATATTTCATATAATCTAAGAAACATTACATAAATTATTCAGTTCCTATCTTATCTAAAACCTCATTCCCTCATTACTCCTCCAAAATATTTTTCCGCATGTATTGCTCCCACCGTTTACATTTTTTCTATGTAATTTACTTCTACCCTTTTCATCCCACTCCCTGTACTTTTATCTCTGTTACAATATTCAGAACTTCAGCTATATTTTGAATTCCATTTTCTAGTAATTGCTTTTTTTGGTAGCCACTAGAATTAAGCTTAACAAGGCCTTACTATGTCTATTCAATTTGGATCCTGTATCCCAGCTCAAAAAAATCATTCCTTAGTTACACTCATTTGCTTCCCAAGTATTTCTGACTGAGTACTCTGTAGGGAATTTTAAGTCTACCAACTTATTACACTCCCAAAACATATGTTCCCAGTTACTTCTTCCTTCCATCATCACACCTCTGACATTTGCCATCTACCTGAGGAAAGATTCTTTGGTGTCTGCTTGGGGTATAAAAGTATCTATGCAAACACTTCTAGACTTTGTTGCATATTTGAGAGCCATAAATATGTCCTCCTAGTGTTTCTTTGTGAATTGCATATCTAATCTGTCTTCCCAATCTATTCTGACCTCTTCTGGTTGATTCCTATACTTGTTGTGCAATATTTTATATGACCTTCTAATTATCCCTTTTTCAACTATAGCTTCTGTTCTAGATTCAGTTAAAAACTCAACCAGTGCAGGTCCTTTATTTAGGATTCTCCTTTCCCTATCCCTTCCCCTTTGTCTGTACTCTGATATCAATTCCTGATAGGGAAGGCAATCACTCGCCTGTAATCTAAATGTCTTCCTGGCCTCTTCCCATTCTATTACCATTCCTTCACTAATTATTTGTTTCCAATACCTTGGTTCTTTAGTCAGCTTCCTCCAGTAAAATGCAGATCCCTTTTGCCTATTCTATGTACCTTTAATTGCAGTCATCCCTATTGGTAGAATCTCCTTTCTTCATTCCCATGTTGGTTAAGTTCTTACTATACTTTCTGCTATTTTATGAATATAACATTCTGTATAACTGTTGTTGTTCTCCTTAAGGACCTGTATCCCAAATCTCATTCTTTCCTTTATTTCTTGAATTACCCCCACCCCACTTCAGCATCATCCCTTTCCACTCTGTATTGTAGCTTTCTGCTTACGTTATATATAATAGCCTTAACTGTGTAACTCTAAAATATCTCTTCAAATCAGGTAATCCTAAACTTCCTTGTTCTGTTGGGAGGATCACTTTATCCCACTTGACTCTTGCTCTCTTCCCGTCCCATATAAAATCCTTCAACTCTTTATTAACTACTGTCCATGATTTCCTCTGGTTGATAAAAATATGCTTGACCTTGTGTATAAAACTAAAGGGAATAAAAACATTTTATTGCTTGTATCTTGCTATCCATATTCATAGTCAAGAGCTTCTAGTTTCTCAGTTTTTGTATTATCTTTTGTTTAGCCTCTTCTCATATATCCTTAGCTGCCATACCCGAACCCCTTTTTATCTATACTCCTAAATACTTAATTTTAGCATGTCCTCATAAATATGGGTATTGTTGGACCAATTCATGTGTGGATACGTAGTTTATAGTTATAACCTTTGTTTTACCTTTATTAATTTTATATCCCCCTAGAAAACTGAAACTGTCTCAGAATATTCCATAACACTGAGATGTCTTTTCCTGGTTCCTTCAGGTTCAAAATAATATAATCTTTAAATAAAGTCAGCTATTCTTGAACTCCATACCAATTATATCCTTGAATGTCTGAGTCTCTTATTTTCCTTGCCAATGGTTCTAAATATAACACAAATAACAAAGGGGAAAGTGGATACCCCTCTCCTGCTTCCTCTGTTTAGGCACAACTTATCAAAGTTAACCCTCTCACTTCGATTTTTGCCTCCAATCCCTCATACATCTTTCTAATTAACTCTGTCTGGTAAAACCTAAAAAAACAGTACACTGTGTAAAAGCCAGTCAAATAACTTTCCGAACCACCATAAAATCCTTTACTTTATTTGAATGGAAACCATATTGAGTGCTTTCATTCCCTATACAGGAATTTCATCATAATCTACAAAGTTACCATACTGTTTCCTTAAATATCACTTTGTTAAAGGCACAGTAACAAACTAAACTTAGTATTTTAAATATACAATAAATTTGTACATCAATAAAAAAGTCTAATAAGACAGAAACAAAAAGACATTTGATAGTGAGGCAATTTTCCCTTCCCTACATTCAAACAAAAATCTATAAATAATATATAACCAAAACATGTTCTATTGAAACCTACAATAATACAAGCCCCTTGCAAAAACATAATGTTAAAATGTTATATCTTAAAAAATGCATAATAAATATGAATTAAATTATAAATTTATTGACCACATCCTAATCACAGGGGTAATACATACCATTTCATTAACACCTGGGGGGTGAATGGAGTTTAATCCAAGTTTCCAAATAAGCTCTTTAGACTCCAATATTAATGGCCAGTCACCCCCCCCCCCAAGTTGATGGTGAATTTAAACTGACAGGTCATACCACATACAAGGAAGTGTTTAAAAGTGCATTAATAGTGTTTTTTATTTTGATGTGCTGTAGATGTTCCTAAATCCCTTTTTGTATGTGAGTTCAGTTTTCCCCATGTAAAAACTGGGGCAACAAGTACAAACAAAGATGTAAACCACACCCTTAGATTTGCAATTGCCCTTTCTTCGTCTAACAATACTTTTAAGACCATTGTGCAGGGTAATTAACTCATTACTCATAATAAATGGACATTGTTTCCAAGCCCCACATTTGGTAGTCCCCTTTTCTATGTCATTTGTAGAGTGATGTTTACTATTGTATTCCATATACTGCTTAAAATTCGTAGCAGTCATAAACACAATCAAAGGTTGGGGTTCGATGATGTTAACATATATCGGAAACAAACTAATTATGCTCCAGTTCCTTTTAATGATGTCTTTAACTTTTCTCATGTAATTGTTAAATTCAACTATTAAAGCCCTGTTAAACTTAGTCCTAGAGGGTAAGGGGGAGATTAAACAGTGTTTTAAATGTGTTGTCATCCCCTAACCCACTACCTAAAAAAGTGAATACATTTTTCCCCATTCTGAAAGAATAGCTTCACTAATACCCCAAAGGAGTGAAACAGGGTAACCCTTCTCAAAAAATATATGTTCCAAATGTTGAACTTCTTCAATCGAGTCATCTTTCAATGAGGTCATATGACCTATCCATATCCAAATATTGAAATTCATCAATTGAGTCATCTTTCAATGAGGTCATACGACCTATCCATATAAACTTCCATCTTACAAGGCTTCTTTTTTGAGACATTGGGTGAGAACTGTTGTAATGAAGAAATGAATTACTATATGTAGGTTTTTGGTAAATTCTAGAAGCAAACAGGTTATCTTTAGTACTAATAAATGTATCCAAATAGTTAATCAAAATGTATTATGATGTCACGTGAATTTTAAAAAAGTAGTTGTATCATTCAAATAATTTACAAAATCATTAATCAGTAAATCTGGACCTGACTGTAAAATAAAAATGTCCAGATATTTGAGATATAACTTACAGTACTTGAAAAAATTAAAGCTGAATACATATTCCTTCTAATTAACCTTATCATTGTATCAGGAAATGCAAATGCTTCTATTGCCCTACTCATAAAATCCCAGCTTTCTCTGCATCAAGACCCACCAATAACAGCAGCATTTTCCTACATTCTGCTTCCTTCTGGATCATCATTGTTCTGTAAATATTGTCAGATGTTTGCCTCCCCTCCATGAAACCACATTGATCTCTATCAATTTTGCCATTAGCTTTGCCATTCTTTAAGCCATTATGGACATAAACACCTTACAATCAGGGTTTAAAATTGAAATGGGCCTATATGAAACTCGATAAAATGGGTCATTACCATCTTTAGGTATTACAGCCTCCACAGCTTTTTCCAGGATGTTGGTGCCTCCCCTCCTTTTAAAATACTGTTAAGCAAAACATTCCAGAACTTTGTGACTTTCTTTCCTCCTAACTTCCAAACATCCACTGAAATACCAACTATACCTGGAGACTTTCCTGTAGATTGATTATATATCACCATGTTTATCTCATCTCCTCCTATCTTAACTATTAGTTGTTGAGCCTCATCTACCTCTAACCTTAAGTTTTCCATAAATAATTAAATTGGTGCTTTTTCTTGAATTACCTACTTCTCTGCTTTATACAATTTTTTATAAAATTTTTGAAATATCTCTAATATCTCTACAGGATCTCCCATTATTTTTCTTGTTACAGGCTCCCTAGGTTTGGCAACAACCCTTTCTACTTTCTGTTCCCTAAGTCATTGTGCCATAAAAACTTGTGCTCTGGAGTTATTATAAAAAACAGTTGCTTAACAGCAATTTTTCTAAACTCATGCATCATGCCATAGTTTCTCTTTAGCACTCTACAATTGTGCTTCCTCTTGTTTTGTGAGATTCCACTTATTTTGTAATAGTCTAATCTTTGTCAGCTTCTCTACAAATTTTTATTACTTCCAGCTATATTTTTCTTTTATTTTTACCTTGTTTTTAAACTCCACTTTTATTTTATCCTACTCACTAACTATAACTTTGGGAGTACTTTCTAGCTTTCCTAATAATTCCTGGATAATTTCCACCACCCAGTCCTTAAATTCCTCTCTTTTTTAGTAGATAGGTTGGAAGCACCAGTGTCTCATCTTTACTTCATTACCTTGTATTTATATCTTAGTAATTACTGGTGCATGATTTGAAACAGTTACTGAATGTGTATCAAAATTCTCCATTAAATATGCATACTGTGAAATATCATTTTTGTGAAGTGTAGCCCAGTTATTGTACCTTGGGGAATAATATGTAAATTATGTCCAAGTTCCTTCTACAGAATCCATGTCTTTCATACCAAATATTTTTATAATTTCTTCAGAAATCTAACCTCTTTTGTTATATTTCCCTTCTGGGCCCTCCAGATACATTCTCATGATTGCAAATCAAATTCCATTCCCCACCTATAAGTAGTATTCCCCTTTTTAAGCTCCAAAACAGTAGTTTTAGGGGAATATAAATACATGAACCAAAATATAAAACCCAGTGGAAACTCAGGAAGCAAGATAACCAACCAGCTGAATGAGCAGTCTGGTCCATACCACAATTTCCATCTAGGCTGACCACCAATAAAGCTGGCTGAAAACACCACTATTAAAGAAATCAAAAAGATTTAGCTGTTTCATTCCATAACCTGGAACTACTTCAGAATATTAAACCACATTACATAATTTCCTTAAATAACAGATTCTTAAAGACACAGTATCAAATTATTCAACCTGTTAATACTAATTAAGTCAATAGTTTGCAATGAATTCCTATACTAAAAAATCCATGAATACATTTTTTATTTATTTAATATATCATATCTGATACAATACTACCTTAGAATAAAATGATAAAAATTAGATTTTAAAAATAAATGTGTACTGGTCAACAGCTTCTGAATTAATTAAAAATTAAAAATCACAACATAATTAAATTTATGAAACAATCGAGGGAATATTACATATGAACAATCTTCAGATATCAAGTATACTTGCAGTTTTTCTGACGACAATTTTAGCACAGAGTTGATGGATACCATTTCCTTTAGTCTAGGTTGATATAATAATTCTTCAAATTCTAAACTTGACTCCCAATCACCATCTCTTGGATCAGCTTCCACTTTTTCTGGTATACCAAATTTATACCCAAATTTTCCCTTGCAAATAACAGAAAGTTTGAAAAGTGCACTGCTACTATTCTTAGTCCTAATATAAAAGTATCTTTTCTGGAAAGCATGTTCAGTTTTTCCTACATAACTCATATAGCTATATATATATATATATATATATATATATATATATATATATATATATGTATGTGTGTATATATATATATATATATATATATATATATATAGAGAGAGAGAGAGATATACATATATATATATATATATATATATATATATATATATATATATATATATAGAGAGAGAGAGATATATATATATACATATATATATATATATATATATATATATATATATCACACCCGCTGTTTTACAATAACCTTTGGCTTATTTAATCTTACTGTTTACACTAATATCCAAAACAATAGTTTCTCAAACCAACATATAGGGGCATTGTTTACATACACCACATTTACTAGTCCCAAAACATGTGGTGACAACCCCTTGATCCATATTGTTATGTTCCAATAATTGTTTGAAATTAGCTACCATTTTAAATTCAAAAATTAGTTTTGTTCCTAGGATATCTAATACTGATGAGCAAATACTTAAACTATTCCAGTTCCATAGCATTTTGTATTTTGGTTCCTGGTTTTCTCTGAATACAGTATTCCTTCTGCTGTGTTTGAATATAAATACATGCAATTGTAATCCTCATCCCTTGCTAGTAGCCCCCTGCTACTTTAAATCTGGCATTATTATCTTTTTCTTTTCCTTTTTCTATCACTACTGGAGCTCCTCTAGCAATTAATATAAGCACTCATCTTCTCCATGGTCCCTGGTATTCAGCAGAATATCCAACCTGAAATCCTTTCTTTATTAAATTCACATGCTTATTTCTATCCAAATTTGTCTCCTGTAGCATTGCTATTTGCACTCTGAATTTCTTAATATAATTAAGTATTCTTTACTTTTTATCTGTACCTCAGAGACCATTCACATTCCAAGATTATATGGAAATAAGTCATTATTCTCATTTATTATATATGGCAACTTTTTTAAAAGTCTGTTTCCAGCTTTTGTGAAGAACACCCTATAACCTATTAGTTCTATATACATCTTCAAATAATGAAGTTTAACCTACCTAATAGGTACATTTGTGCCAAGTAGACAGTTGCTACACACAACAGTCCTGACACCCACATCACACATATGGATACGATTATATATTTCTTTGAACTGCTCTTTAGACTCCTAGAGTTTAGCAGCATAACCCTGAAGTTGTTTTTACAGGGCATTTTTTACATCAGAATTGTTTTTCTTCTGACATTGCTTAAAAAAGGTACTATGGGGGTGGCAACAGCCTTAGCCAGTAACCAAAATCTCAGGGGTGACAGATGAAGACCATCTCTGGCAAAGCATTGAGGTCCATCAACCATGTCATCCCAGGCTGACAGATACTGGATCCCCTTTGACTGACACAATTTTAAGTCAATAATTTTTTGTTTGTACTGTGGCATCATCCTAGGTGAGGGTAATGGCTAGGGACACACCTGCCTGAGACACATAATCATTCAGCTGTCACGTCTCTCTTCATATAGTCCAGTGAAGTATGTCTCAGTCATTCTCACCAACATGGACTGTGATGGAGTCATAACAGTACCTCTTGTTGAGAGATTTGAGTGTATGTGTGATGTTGCATACACTGGCATCTGACAATCAGCTGATGGTGACGTTTTCCTTATCCAACCTGGAGAGATGGACATCTGTGTGTCTCACAATGGAGTCACCTATAACTAAGATGTTTGGTTTTGTGTTATGCCTTAGGGGCTTGTCTGGTGAGACACTGGTGTGTGAGATATGTGCATTATGTTCTGCAGGGGGTGTATTATGTGAAGCGTGCTTGTGTTTTGGAGTTCTCTGATGTTTGGGTAAGCTTCTGGTAAGGACCTCTACATATGTAGGTTTATGTGTTGTTGGTTTGGTTGGCGCAGGAGGTGAGGTGTGCATGCTGACAACCTGCTTAGTGTCAGATGCAGACTGGTCAGTGAGAGAGCCTGGATTCCAGGTTCTTAATATAGATGCATCTCTCAGATATTGAATTTGTGTGGGCTAGAAGTAGTTGGTTGTCAGTGTACATGAGGCAATTGCTACATTACCTCAGGATGCCCATGTTGACCAGGCTGGCTGGAGAAATTGTGAGAAATTGTCTGTCCATAATGCTAGGTAAGTTAATGTGATAAGAAATGGGGAGAGAACAGAAGGACCAGGTAAGGCAGATGGACAGGAAAAGAGGTCCAAATAATGTTTTAGTAGGTTACACTTGTACTGGTACTTCAGAAGTTACACTAAAGGCTCCAACTAACCATGAAGCATAATTGCACAAACCTCTGATAGAGAACAATCAGTGCGCTAAGGGAAAAATTAACAACTAAAAGGTTTTTGTCTATAGCCGTTAATGGTATCCAATAAAAAAAGCTCAAAACTGAGCCCTGTTCCTGCACTCTTCAATCAAAGGATTTCTAACTACAATTTCCTGCCACAAGGGTGTAAGGGAACCCTGTCCATCAGAAGATGCCCTGGTTTAGTGCTCAAACTAGATTCAACAGTAACACAGGGAGTTAAAACATTTTGCCCTTTTTATGTCCATTAACTATACTTTCAACAAGAACTTGGATGGCCAGTCCAAACTAAGCCCATGTGTAATCTATCAGAATGTGTTGTTAACTGTAGCATTCTACAAGCCCCCCCACATGCACAAATACATTTATTGTTAAACAGAATTAATGTATTGCTGTCAATATTTTACTATACAAGAGTATTTAACAATTGAGATACATAAGACTACCTGGAAGCTCCTTCTTGGATATACTTGTCCCTGAAACAATAGCACCAATGTCAAGACATGCTGTTCTGCACATCCCTGGGAGCTGTCTGGATCCCTGACAGTGGACAGGAAATCTTCATTTCCTGTTAGTGGTGGCTCTGTAGCAGGCCCCCTGGTACCCATTTGAACATAGGCCATTGTAGTTGCTCTCCTCCATGCAGAAGAGATAATATTAGTGGTCCTATGGCATATCTGATCATATATGTCCTGCTGTGGCTGCCTAATGCAGTCACATCAGCAACTATCTGCTGCCAAATTTGCATTCTGTGTGAAGTATCTCCATGTCCCCTCTCAAGCAGCAAGGCACCATGTTGCCTAAAAGCTACCACAATGACCTGATTCTCAGGTTCACTGAAGGGGGGTTTTCAGGGACTGAGAAGCTTGGATGTCATAGTCCTAGGTGACCTAAACACAACAGATGAATAATACACATAAGTATCACATAACTAAAAAGTTCTGTTTCCAGATAAAACATAAAAAATAGTATTTCACTATTATCCACTGGAGAAACATAAAACAGTTGAGATACTGAAATACAAGGAATTCTGTGGTTGTAACATATTACATTCACACAAAAAGCAAGGCTGGGTCCAAAACAAGCAGATTAACAACAGTAAGATATCCTTGTTTGTGTCAAAACAGAAATGTAACTTTGCTCCCCATCCCCAAAAGAATAAGCAAATGACACATTTTGCTAACAATCCATCAGTTAAATGCTAAAAGTACTAGTAAATAAATCTGTAGACATGTTTCAGGGACACTTCAGCACAGAACATTCCATTTTAAGTTATTGCTAATCATGTCTACCTGTGGCCAAATTCCCCTAGAGGTGGGTAAGATCCATCTTAGAAGGCTAACACTCCTGTGTCAATGAATATAGGACATTTACAATTTCATGGAAATAGCACTAGAAGAGTATATACAGAAACACAGTTGCTACGTTAGCAGTTGTGATGACACTTAATAAGGCTCTGCATTTGAGAAAGTGAAATGCCCTGACAAACATGCATACAGATAAAAGTAGCATTTGCTGATGCAGATATATATATATATATATATATATATATATATATATATATATATATATATATATATATATATTAAGAGATTTGTCTTAATGACATTTTAGCATATACACTACATAGCTGAAAAATGCAAGCATACCTTCTCAAGGCCAGTAGTCTTCTGTGCAGATATATCCCAAAGTAATGACATCTTCTGTGCTCTCCACATAAATAAGTCTCCTCACCTTCAGGTTCCTTAGCTACATAGTTGCCCTTTTGTGGTATAGATTCAGGGCTGTGAGCATGGCAAAGATGCAGATCAGGCATGAACTCATTAAAATTGCTGAATCTCAAATACTTGATTCCATGTATCCAATGTAAACATAGTGCAGGCACTCCCTCAGTGTTTGTTGTTAATGGATTGCAACTGTGAATGATTACAGATAGGGAGAATGAAAATACAACAGCTATACAGATTGCCTTACCTGTAGTGGGTGTGTCAGCCAGGGTAGACTTACAAAGTGTAGAAGTAATTGTATCAAGGTTTGAAATGTAAGTAAGCAGCACACAATTCACAATTTCTGTTCATTAACATCCAACCTCACCTTCATTTGTTGACAACTATATATCATTACCATTTAATATCCTCACACATTTTAAGAACAATGATATAGAATGCCTTACAGACCGCATGTCTTAAATTACTATTGAGATAAGACAACAATGAGCATCAAACACAGAGAGAGACAGATCTGAATTTTTGTGAGCAATAATCATAAATGATTGTGTGATCACTTAGTGCACTACATCTGAAATTAATACATGTACAAATAACTGTCATATCCCTTGTTAGTATTGTGGATGGTGTTGCATTAGGTTGTATGCAGAATGATTTCAGTTCCCTGCTGCAAAGCTGTTGGTGTGGCAAAGAGGTATAAGACACCCTTACTGTGTTCTGAAGATTTATTGGAGTAAGAGTTCAAATCCAGACCTGTGTAAAAATATTTCAAGTGTACCAACAAACATATTGTAGTGTTTATTTCATAGATTGCTTTTCTTCATTTGAACTACTTTTCCCTTTTTTTAAACTTTCAGTGTTTGTATGGTGCACCACTTAGCATAAGCAAGGGAAATGGAGAAACAATGAATGTCGGGTTTAGCTTTACTTATCTCATTTGCACAGCGCTTAGCAGTGCACAAACCCAGACTAGTGGCTCACACAGAAAGCAGACAGAACACCTGCAAACAGGGCTGCAACACCACTAAGTGGCATTGTGTGACAGTTAGCAAGTTTCCCCAACACCTGCAGCAATCAAACACCTGCAGACAAGATGCAGGCAATAACTGAAAATGGATACATTCAATTAATTCTGTTGGGCACTCCACAAACAAGGAAAGTAATGGTAATGTATATCCAGCATGTTCAAACACTTTGACTGCCATCACTCAAACTCACTGCTCGCCATAGCACCATGCAAAGTAAATATTAGCATGTATTAGTGTTGTTTGCTATCCATTTAGTATTCATGCCATGAAACTACATGTGGAAACATAAAATGAATACCATACAAATATTTACAGTGCAGCCATGTGTTACCTCCCCCCATGCACATGCACTGCAACCCTGGTCTGTCAGTACTTGTTCACAAATATATAAACTACACTACATAAATTAATAACAACTGTTGTGTGATATGCAATAAACATCAATCTGGTAACAAGCACAACTAGAACTATCTTCACAGTTGAACATGCCTACACATCAATTTCATGCAGGCTTCCAAACATCTTCTGTCCAACATCCACTGCTGATGTCATCCACTTTAAGTTGTCCTGTAGCCTTGTAAACATCAGATTTGTGCCATGGTGCTTGTGTAAAGTACTGAGCACTATAGTCTGCGCACTTAGATAGGGGGTTCTGTTCTTATTGTTCTCACTGCAGTCAACTGGGAGGGTATGTGTTTGTTGTGCGTCTGTCTATCTAGCCAAAAAAGCATAAGTTCATATCTTACAGTTACCACTTCAATTCCACGGATTAACAGTATTTTGACACTTGCACATGCCTACACATCCATTTTATGCAGGCCTCCCAATGTCTTCTCTCCAACATTCATTGCTGATGTCATCCACTATTAGTTATCCTGCAGCCTTGTAAAAGTCAGACTTCTGCTGTGGGTACTTAGATAGGTAGGAGGTTCTGTTTTCACTGCAGTCAACATGTGTGTGTGTGCTTGTGTACTTGCTTGACATTAGAGAGCCTTTTACACCAGGATGTGGGACACTGATATTACCATATTCTCCTCATCATACACTGCTGATATCATCACCTATATCTGATTTGTGAATGTGCACTATTCCCACCAGGGCAGGGTCAGAGAATGGCCTTGGCACCAGGCAGAAGTCACCTCATCCTATATGATACAGATTACAGTGACGTGGCTTTCAGTCTATCCACATACATCATGGCATGGTTTGTAGACCCTGTGTTTTCTTGGTGAGGAAACCCCTGTGGTCTCTCCAGCTGCTGCATGTGTCTGGTGAGGTACATACAAAAGGAAGCATTATACTCTATTAGCATTCTAATGAGGTTTGACTACAGAGCTATTATATAATCCTCAGATCTGAATACAATGGCATGACATATAATGTGCATAACATAGCCTTCCCATACTACTGTGGACACTTGGTGGTCAAAGTTCAGATTGTTATCTATGTATGTTCCCTGGTCTTGTATCATTGGGTTTCAGCATGAGGGAGTACTATCAATGCTGTAATTAGCAGGGAATTCCATTTTGAAAAAGGACAAAATAAAGACACCCTTTTGTGTTTATTTGTAGACTGTGTGGTTTGTCACCAATCATTTGTCTGTGTTAACCCCTCTTGAAGTATGTTATCATCATTGGTGGACTCAATGATTGTACCCAATATGCAAGAATCAGGTAACGCAGTAAGCCAAAGGCGATATACTTTAGCCTGAACTGTTGAGAAAAAGATTCCAAACAGTAAAGAACCAAATACAGATCCTTGGGGAACACCAATGGTGACAGCTTTACTGGTACAGGTTGATTCACCAACATTCACAGTATGTGCTCTGTTGGTCAGCCAACTGATTATCTATCTAGTGATGTAAGGGTTAATCCCCAGCTGTAAGAGTTTCTCAATGATACCTGCATGAGGGATTGTGTCCAAACCCTACCACAGATCAAGACAGGCAGTATGCAATGTCTTACATTCATCCAGGCCTATCACACAGAATCAATGGAGTGCAACATCATCACAGATTGCTTGTAGTGTGACTCAGCATATACACCTCCTGACACCATTGCATACGCACTTCAACACACCCTCCACACAAACAATGTTCCTGTAGAAGGATGTACATCAACATGTATCCACCTGAGTTGGGGGGAACAGCACCTGATGTGTACATATATAGACACATCCTGACTCTCATCTGTGAGATAGCCAACATGTCATCATGGACCTTTTCTTAATGGACACTAGCAATATCCTGGCTGTGTGAAACAGACATGTGTAAGTTGCTAATGCTACATCATGTCTGTTACATCTGTTAGATGTCTACAGATTGTGGGCAGTCATTGACTCCCATTGTGATATTAGTATAATATAGACAGCATCAACACACACCAAAGATTGCTGCCACAGCCTTAACAACACCTGCAATGAAAAAAAAAACATGGGGGGGATTTGTTATGTTATGAAAACAAATGCACAACCCAAGGATAATGTAGACATCACATCCTATAATCAGACCAGTAGGTATGTGACCTATGTCCTGGGGTAGATGGTATTTGGCCACAGTGGTGGCTACTCCCTTGTATGGAACACAACTACTGAGTATGTGAAGGACATCCACATCAAAGGCCATAATACCTCTATAGTTCACAGCCTTCATCACACTAATAACGAAGTACAATCCACCCTTCTTCATGTACCTCCCTATACATCTTCCAGTGATGTGTAACTGACGTATACCACCTTTGCCACAGTGAGCTGTCACACATCTCATTGGCCATACCTAGGTATTCTTTTTGTTGCATAAACATTACTGTGTCATGGTGCAGAACCCCCATCAAGATGTTACACCAGGGGCATATGCGATATCTGTTCCAGTGATGCACACAGTACATACATAGCTGTTTGACAACACTGATGGCATGGGTAACATTTATGACAGTGTGGTTTGTGTCATGTGTATGTGAGTATATATACATACAGGTATAGCAGTGTTCCTCCTAACTCCTGCAACAGATGTTACAGTGTCAGGATGGTATGCGTGATTACCCTCATAGATTGCTGACATGTCATAATAGCTGTACATGTGAGTTTATGCAAAACCATCTCTGATCACTCAGAATCACACATGTTATGTCAGAGACATGGGATTACTGGTGGTATTATTCTGATATTGTCCATAATTGTGCATGCTTCTTTTACTGTTGCCCATGAGCCTGTACCTGTGTCCCACTTGTTGGAGACGTCTGCTGACATTACACTTATATTTAGGCAAATCAGTTTGTACAGCTTCACAATATGCACCCTACCACAATTGTATATAACATCCCTGATAGATCTAATCTGCATTGTTCATGTAAGGATGCTTATCACAAAGGCATCTTCCCAATTGTTATGTCATCTTATGTGACAGTCACATAATATACATTTTCACTGTGCAATCCATACTATACCACATTGATATGTAATTGGTGTTCCTGCTACAACTGTCTTCCATTGATGGACTTCCATGATGGCTGCACATTTCTAGCTCTTCAGGTGTGAAAACAGAAACTCAACAGAGAAGGCCAGTAGACCTTTGTGTTTATGGGTAAATATCAGTAACTGGCTAATAAGTGTACTGCCTAGATGCCAGGAAAAATGAAATACAGAGCATATGGAAAAAATCAGATACAAAATGTGAGGAAGAAACACTGACAGTGGAAGTTCTGCAGCTGTTCAGCAAAAAGCAATGCAACCTCCAGACATGACTTCCAGTAACATACAAGAAGATACAAGACAATTCCACAAAGACTTGGTTAAAATAAATTAAACACTGATGGAGTATATCAACACAAACAACAAAAGGTTGGAAAAAATGGAAGAAGCTTTAAACATATATTCAGATGTGGTTATATAGATGCAAAAATCAGATGCTGAAATAAAGAAAAGGCTGGCTGAATATGACACTGCTCAGGAAGAGATGTTTCAAAAAATAATAGAATTAGAGGACACAGCACATAGGGAAAACCTGAGATTTTCAGCTATACCAGAAAAGCTGGAAAGGAACAGACTGCATTAATTTTATGAAAGCACAAATAAGCAAATGGACTGATTTTCCACAGCAGGAGTTGTTAGGGCACATTGTGTGTTTCTTCCAAACCTGGCTATGAGAAAGCAACCTAGACCTTTAATAGTAAAGATGCAATCTTACCAGCACAAGGAGCTGATTCTGACAAAACTGTGGCAGGACAAAATACTAAAAGTGGGAGACAGCAGAATATTTATAGAGAATGATTACCATTGTACATCAGGCAGAAAAGGAGTAAATGTATTCCACTATTCAAGGAATGTTGAGATGCAGGTGTGAGATTCAAACTGCTGAACTAGCTGTCATTAAGGTATTCTTCCCTAGAGGGACAAAATCATTTTTTCATGAAGTACATGCTAATGAGGTAATGCAAAAGTTTGTCCAACAGAAAGTGAGCTGAGAAACAGAAGGGGGTTCTGCTTCTTGTTCTTCTGGTAATAAAGACCACAGAGAGACTGTACCTGTAAAACCATTTCCACTTTTTCACTGGAAAATGTTGGAGAGATGGAAGGAAGCACGAGAGTTGACTAGAAGAATCAAGAGTACATTGAAAATGAAGCAGAAACAGGGTTTGGGAAATGGAGATGAACAGTAATAAAACCAGTAACTTAATGTGGGATTACAATGCAATAATTATATTTGTGAAATATGGCAGAACAAGAAAATCTGGAAATATTGGACTTTTTCAGAATTTGTTGGACTTATGGGGGACCCTAAAGTATATGCCCTATGTCATTAATGTTTGTAAAATACTTTGGTGAGGGAAGAGAGGGGAGAAAATTCACCAAGTAAATACAATATTGTTTTCTTAATAGTACTATTTTTGTGGTGTATGGTTTTCTTTGCATGGTATAAAGTAACATTTTCTCAAGTTAATGGGGATTGTAAAAAGGTGCAGCTGTTCTTTTTTTCCCTTTCTCCCTACTCTCTTTCTTCTTGTTCAGTTTTAAGAAAAGTAGGCATTGCAGTGTAAAGAAAGCCTGGTTAAAAGAGCATGGCAAAAGAAAAAGTGTGCTTTTTCTCATTCTTGCATGGGGGGATGACTGTGTTAAATACCTTAGACTGATTTAGTAACAAGTTTTAAGAGAAAACAAATGAAAAAGAATATTGGATATTATGAGTCTTTTTTCCTAACAAATGGATGGATGCTTAGTAGCAATTCTGTTTTCTGGCCCTCATGTATCCATGGAAACAATCTAATAAAGATAATTTGACTGTCTGGTTTTCATGTCTCCATGAAGGCAATCTGATAAACAGAAATTGGTTACAGTCTGGTGGAGAGAGATTGGCTGCAAAAAATGAGAAACTGGATAGGAGACAATGTTGTCTGAAAGCATTCAAGTGTTTTCCCAGCCAGGAGAGCTATAAAGATAAGACAAAACCAGTTAGCACTTAGCAGAAGCACAGACTGCACCATGTGTCTTAGCATGGATAACCTTTATTTTAGGTTAACTCAAGTCTATGAGTGTGCCTATCAGTTTGGGACATATGTTCCTATGAGGAAGGCAAAACTTCAGTATTTGAAGATGTACACAGTTTTGTGTGTCAGTATTAAATTAATAAATTTTAGGGGGATATTGGGGATTGTTTGTTTTTAGTTTGAGGGCATTCGATAAAACACAAAGCCTCGTAAGATGTGACATAGGCTCAAACAGATACGACAAGAAAAAACTATATAAAAGTTCAACCTGCCAAACAGTGTATGCATGTAACACAACATCTGGAACTAGACATTTAACAAACATGTTGTTATACATAAAAGGTGGGAATAATAACTTTTTAATAGAATGATGCTTTCTGTAATGTCTTTAAGTGTCAATGGTCTCACAGATAAATACAAAAAAAGAAAGAATAGTAAATTATATTAAAAATGTAGAGTGCAAATAGCTATCTTACAGAAGACACACTTGGAAAGAACTGAACATGTGAATTTAATGAAAGGTTTGCAGGATGGTTATTCAACAGAATATCTGAGCTACAGGAAACAGAAGTGCTTATATTAATTGCAAGAGGAACTCCAACAGTGTTAGAAGAGGATAAAAAGATAATAATGGCAGATTTGTAGTGCTAAGGAGCTATGGGACAGGGAGGAGGATTACACTGGCATGCATTTATATTCCACCTAAAACTGATATAATGGAGCTTAAGAAAATTCTGGGAGAAATAATCAGTTTTCAGCAAAGAATATTACTTATAGGTAGGGACTGGAATTTGATTTGCAGCAGTGAAGGTGTGTCAGGAGGGCCCAGAAGGGAAAGTATAACAAAGGATGGTAGATTTCTGAAGAAATTTAAAATATTTGGCATGGAAGATGTGAATTCAGTAATCGGTGTTCAGAATGACTTTACTTATTATTCCCCAAGATATAAAAACTGGGCTAAGCTGGAAAGAAATTACATTTTACAGGAACATGTCCATTTAATTGAAGGTCTTGATACGAGGATAAAATTACTTCTAAAAATATAGTTAGGCAGTCAGATAAAATTAAGGTGGAGTCAAAAAATAGGGTTGAAATCAAAGAAAGGGAGCTGTGGTTGAAAAGTAACAACAATTATTTAGAGGGACTGACAAATGTTAAAAGCATTGCAGAATAGTGGGAATCTCACAGAACAAGAAGAGGATCAACTGCAGAATGCTAAGCAGAAAATAAAGGATTATCTCAGTAATATACATGAGTTTAGAAAGATTGCTGTTAAGCAATTCCTTTTTGATAATAACACTAGAGCACAAAAATATTTAGTGCAACAACTCAGGGAACAAAAGGTAGAAGGGGCTATTGCCAAGTTTAGGGAGCCTATAGCAATGAAGGTAACAAGAGATTTATTTATTTTATTTTATTTTACATTTGTTGACCGGGATAGAGGTATCAGAAATATTTCAGAAATTCTATGAAAGTCTGTATAAAGCAGAGAAATATAGAAATCTAGAAAAGATACAAATGGAAATGTTTATGGAAGAATTAAATATGCCAAAGTTAGAGGTAGATGAGGCTCAATTACTAACGGTTAGGATAGGAGGAGATGAGATAAAAACTGTGATGTATTACCAATCTACAGAAAAGTCCCCAGGAATAGATGGTACTCCTGTGGAAGTTTGGAAGGTAGTAGGGAAAAAACTGATAACAATTTGGAAGTTTTTAACAGTAGTTTAAGAGGAGGAGAAGTACCAACATCCTGGAAGAAAGCAATGTTTGCTGTAATACCTAAATAGGGTAGAGATCCATCAGATCCAGCTTCATACAGGCCCGTTTCAATACTAAACCATGATTATAAAGTGTTCATGTCTATAATAGCTAAAAGAATGGCAAAAGTGATGCCAAAATTGATAAATATGAATCAATGTGGTTTTGTGGATGGAGGCAGACATTTGACAACATTAACAGAACACTGATGATCCAGAATATAGGAAAATACATTATTGTTGGTGGTGAGTCTTGATGCAGTGAAGGGATTTGATAGAGTAAGGTGGGACTTTATGAGTAGGGCAATGGAAGCATTTGAATTTCCTGAAAAAAAATATAAGCTTGATTTGAGGATATATGAGGGAGTGAGGTGAAAATTAAATTGGGCGGCGTCCTCTCTGATAATTTTTGCTTTAGCAGAGGAACTAGGCAAGGATGTCCTCTCTCCCTTTTGTTATTTGCAATTATATTTAGAACCATTGGCAGAGAAAATAAGGGACTCAGAAATTCAAGGATATAATTGGTATGGTAGTCAAGAAAACCTGGCTGCATTTGCAAATGATATTATTTTATATCTGACAAAACCAGAAAGAGCATTACAGTGTTGTAGACAATTTTGAGACATTTTCACATCTTTTTAGGATACAAAATTAATGAAGCTAAAACAATGGCAATATCAGTAAATTATGTACTCACATATGAATTGGTTCAGCAATATCCATATTTATGGGGACATGATAAAATTAAGTATTTAGGAGTATGGATTAAAATTGATTCTGGTGTGCAGCTAAGGATATGTAGGAAGAGACTAAACAAAAGATAATACAAAGAATGAGAAAATGGAAGCTTTGTTATATGGATATGGATAGTAAGATAAAAGCAGTTAGAATATTTTTAGTCTCATTAGTCTTATACACTGGTCAGGCGTATTTTTATCAACCAGAGGAGTTGTGGATAGCAATTAATAAAGAGCTGAAGGATTTTATCCGGGAGAGAAATACAGCAAGAGTCAAGTGGGATAAGCTGATTCTTCAAGTAGAACAGGGTGGATTGGGATTACCTGATTTAAAGGGGCATTTCAGAGCTACACAGTTAAGGTTCCTATATATAACACAAGCAGAAAACTATAATTCAAAATGGAAAGGAATGATAATGAAATGGGGGGAAGCTCTAGAAACAAGGAGAGACAGGGATTTTGGATGCAGGCCTTTAAAGAGAATAACAACAATCATACATAATATTACATCTATAAAGTAGTAGAAAGTATCCTAAGAACTAAGCCAACATAGGAATGGAGAAAGGAGATTCTGCTGTTAAGGATGACTGCAATTAGGGATTTAGACAACAGGCAAGAGGGGGCTGGAAGTTATTGGAGAAAATTGGCAAGGGAACCAAGGTATTGAGAGCAAATGACTAGAGAGGGAAAGATGATAGAATGGGAAGACGCCAAGAGTTTATTTGGACTGCAGGTTAGGGACTGCCTTCCCTATCAAGGATTGGGTTCTTATATACTCAAAGAGGCGTTTCATTGAATGCCTCTTCATCGACCGTTAAATAACGAAAACACAAAACAGCGAATGGTCATATAAGCAATTTCTTTCCCTGGGAAAGAAATTGCTTGGCCACCTCTCTTACTTTGCCATTTTCCCCACTGTAGTGCGATCTCAGAGTTGGTATATTTAGTTAGGGGGTGTGTGGGGGGCATTATTGTTTGTAGTGATTTTTTTTTTTGTTTAGGGTAAGCAATTTCTTTCCCTGGGAAAGAAATTGCTTATATGCACATTTGCTGTTTTGTGTTTTCATGGTTTACAGGTCGATGAAGAGGTGATCAATGAAATGCCTCTTTGAGTATCTAATATAGACCCCAAGGACTGATATCAGAGTATAGGCAATGAGAAAGAAATATGGGGTCCTAAATGAAAGACCAGCACTGGTAGAGGTTTTAGTAGAATCTAGAACAGAAGCTACCACTAAAAAAGGAATAATTAGTAGAGCATATAAAATATTGCATGATAACTATAAGAATCAATCAGAGGAGATTAGAAAGGATTGGGAAGAGAGACTGGGTAATCAGTTCACAAAGAATCAATAGGAGGATATATGTATGTCTCCCAAATATGAAACAAAATCTAGAAGATTTAAGATTTTTGCTTGGAAATGTTTACATAGATATTTTTATACTGCAAGAGACTCAAGATAATTTTTCCTAAGGAAGACAGCAAATATTGGAGATGTGACAGGGAAGAAAGAGATATTTGGGAACTTATTTTATGTGAATGTGGTGAACTGGCAGATTTTAAGGATTCCCTGTGGGATGCACTGTCAGAGATGCTGGGTGGGCAGATTGGTGTGATGAGGGAGATGATTTTTCTGAGTTAGGATACAGAATCAGAACTACCTAGACATGGTATGGCCTTGCTTTGTCTAATTATGACCACTGCCAAGAAAGCAATTTCTAGAAAATGGAAATAAAAATCTAAACCAACTATAGTAGAAGTAGTGAATATAGTAACAGATATAAAACAACTGGAATTAAGATCTTTAGAAAAGGGTAGGAGCAAGCTACATAGGAAAAAATGGGAATTATGGGAGAAGACAGAGAGGATGAAAGAGGTTTAAAAGAAGACAGGACATAATGAGTTATGTAATGTTTGATATATCAACATCATTACAGTATCAAGAAGAGGGATGAAAAAATGCTCTATTTAAACATATAAAATACATTCAACCCATTATTTTAAACATATCATTATTGACCGTGTGGATTTGGGACCTAGAGGTGGACCCTTAGATGAACTTTAGAATCAAACAAATTAGAATTTTTAGAATTCAAAGAAATTAAGTGGCAGCTTAAATGTCAAGCTATGATGTTCCCTGGGTTGAATGATATAACATCTATTAGCAGTGTTCTGAAGCTAAAAGCCATGTTTATCATTTAAAGTTCACTATATGTTCATTTTATATTGTTGGTTTATATATATATATATATATATATATATATATATATATATATATATATATATATATATATATATAAAACACGTATATAAAATTTCATTTCATATATATTTTATGTTTGGTATTCATTGATTCAAGTTTATAGCAATGTTTTACAAGTTTATAAAGAAGGTGTTTTTTTAAAGATATTTCTTAAGTTTTGTGGGTTGGTTATGTCATTAATTAATCACATGTTTGGAGAGGGATTGTTATATATGTTGATGGATTTTACAGTGGTTATTCTGATAAAGTTGTTAATACTCAGAAAAAAGCACTTAATTTTGTGATATTAAAGAGTTTTCCGCCTTGTGACCTGGTGTCCTTTTTGTTTTATATAAATGTATGATTGCTATGTCGTAAGTGATGGTTTAATAACGATGTTAATTGTTTAAAAAAAAGGGCAGGAATTGAATAATTTATGTAATGTTGTAATGTTGCTTAAGTTATATGATATATAGCAATATATCTGAAGTATAATGTTTGTAAACTTAAATTAATATCATATAAATGTAAATTTGCCTATGTCACAAGTGATAATTTCACTGGTCCTTTTTCCCTGTATTAATTCCTACAATTCATCTCTGCACACCTCTCAACCTCTTAGAGCAAGAAATCTGGACAAAGCCATAAATAATGGGGGTACGAAGGCCCCAAAATAGGGACAATTTTTAAATATTGCTCTTACAAACATAGAAAGTAGATAAAATAACAGGTTTTGCATTAGCATACATTTTCTGAAGGGTATTAAGTCTGAAACTCAAATGCCTGCTATTATTTTCTGACTTAAATCTTCAATAATTTGCCATTGATTTGGTAGAAAATAACAATTTTAAGAAACATGGACCAAAAGTATGAGGCAAGAATCTGGACATTCTGCAGAAATCTGTATAGTTGAGAAGGCATGCATCTCTGTGTCCGTATTCAATACACATACTTCTCCCAAGTGTTTAGTTTACATGACAGTCCATGTACGCTTACATATCATTTACACAACTTCTGTACAGGATGCCAGGAATGGGATTTCACAATACTCTGCCCATATATATTGTCCTGTACTGTGTTTGGAACATATATATAAATTATATGTTAAGCCCTGGTAATCACTGTGGCATTCCACACAATCTTGCTAACATACTTTGCTCTGAGGTAACCAGGTTTGCTAACCGTATTGCTTTACAATGTTTCCTGGCTGACAACAATGTTGTTTACATTTAAACACAATGGGTGGCATGAATATGTAATTAGCGTCACCGCTCACCACACAAACATGTAAGTCTATTGAATCTTAAAGATTGTTTTACTTACAGTTACCCTTTTCCTTTTTCCTCCCCTTCCCTCAGAGTACTTCCAAATGTTGAGTCAAGTGCCTTTCTGTTCCAGACAAGTTTAACAAAGTCAACAATAGTTCACTCTTTCCAGTTATTCTTATACAGCCGTATTTCACAAATGTGATCGATACTTTGCATTCTCACATTTATTTACTAATTTATATGCTGCTAGTCTTCTTCCTGTTCATCTCCATCTCCCAAATCCAGATTCTGGTTCAATTCCGCAGTGGTCCTGATTCTTCTGGTCAACTCCTGTACTTGTCTCTGTCTCTTCAGCATTTTCCTTTGGAACAGTGGAAAATGTTTCATTGTCAAAGTCTCTATGTGTGCTTTATTATCAGAAGAATGAGAAGCAGAGACCCCTTCTGCTTGATAGCTCATTTTTTGTTGGACAAACTTCTGCATTTCCTCCCTAGCCTGTTCTGCATCAAGGAATGACTTTGATCTCCCAAGAAAAAAAATATTCTAAAGACAGCTAGATGCAGCAGCTTAAATCACATACATGCCTCTTGAAGTTCCCTGATTGCTGGAATAAATGTGTTTCTCTTCTGCCTGATGTACAGTGAATAATTCTTTTCCACAAACACTGTATTGTCTCCAACTTTTAATACTTTGCCCTTATGCCACAGTTTTGTCAGGATCAATTATTTCTGCTGGTAGGTTTACATCTTTACTAATAAGGGTCTTTGCTGCTTTCTCGTTACCATATTTATAGCATATGCCCTTTCAATTAACAGTTCCTGCTCTGGAATACCAGTCCATTTGCTTATGTGTACCTTCATAAAATTAATACAATTTGTTCCTTTTGATTTGTCTGGTACAGCAGAAAATGTCAGATTTTCCCTAGATGTCCTGTCCTCTATTTCTACCATTTTTTGAAACATCTTTTTTAAGCAGTTTCATAATCAGCCAGTCTTTTCTTCATTTCAACCTCTGATTTTTGCAGTTTTATCAGCTCATCTGAATATTTGTTTAAAGCTTCTTTCATTTTTCCTGGCCTTTTCTTATATGAGTCAATATAGTCCTTCAGCGTTTCATTTATATTGGCTATGAGCACATTTAACTTATCTTTCCTCTAAATTACTGGAAGCTATGTCTTGCACTAAAACTGGAACTTGAAGTGTTTTTGCTGAGCAGTTGCAGGATTCTTCCCAGTCAGTGTTTTCTCTTCACCTTTTCCAGCTGATTTTCTTTCAGGCTCTCTTAGTTTCTTCTTTGTGGGCATCCAGGCATTGTGCTAACAAGCCAGTAAGTGAACTTTACTCAAGCTGACAATATCTCTGGCTGCCATTTCTCAGTTGCTGTTTTCACATTAGAAGAGCTGAAGTTCAGCTGCTGATCAGTGTGCAGCCATCTTGGAAGTCCTTCTTGAATATATTCTTAATTCAGAACGTTAACTGTTAACTTGAAGAGTTACCAGATGTTGGAAATATTTTTTATACATTTTAGTCTTTGAAGTAGTATTACGTTTTCCACTAGTAGACATTGAGTTTCAGTTTTCCTTAGATCACCTCACCTTAATAATTGAATCTTACACAGTCAGACTTCAAGAGATTTTCTTTGTACCCTGAGAACTTTGGAGCCTTCATCATACCATTGAGCTAGTAAGTAAAATGTAGACTAGGCTAAGAACTAGTGAATATTTTCTATAAGAAGGTGTGGTCTTCACAATCTTCAAGCTACCAATTTTTCTACACTCGAGTGTGGAATGTCTTACTGAATGGTATGAAGGATAATGCAGCCATAGCTACTGTTTAATGCTTTCCTCTTTCTAGAATTACAACAAAACACTGAATGTTATTGTTTTTATTATTTTCGGACAGATGTGTCTCACAGTATAATGGCTTTATTACATTTATATAAACATTGTTGACATTTATGAATGGATACTAAGCAGTTTTCATTTACAGACATAGGAGATGGATGGATGAATCCTTTCATCAACAGCAGAAAAACTTAGTCCATATTGTTTGCTTCCAAGAAAAAGAAGCTAATCTCTACCTAGCATAAATACTTTTCTTTTATATATGTGTGTTTGTGTGTGTGTCTCTGTCTGTTAGGAGGGCCTGTACCCATACTCCAAATTTCTGTATTAGTATATGAAAAAGTCTTCAACATGTACACACAATGTGCCACATATGGACAATTGGGACTGGAAATGAAATTCAAAATACACTGTACTGAAATGCATTGATCTTTATACTGATTGCAAATAGCAGACTTCATTACATTTTCATGAAATGGTTTTAAGTGCCTTTAGGTGAGAGATGATACTGTAATTATGTAGTAAAATTTGTTTTTTTTTTACAAATAAAATGTATAATGTACCTCATTTGTGTTACGAGGGTCATGTCCATACCCCTCTTAGCAGGTCACGAGAGCGGCTAGCACTTTAAACATCCAGATGTCTGACAGTGTACATAATAAACACTGACACATTGGATATGTTTTTAGCTTCCATGATGTCTTTAATGAATCCTTCTTGAAAGAAGTGTATCATGTGACACATACTTTATGTAGCTCGACAACAGCATACTTAAATATATGGACTCCAACATGTTACATTCCCTTTTACCAATTATAAAATTTATATATATATATATATTTCATACACATTTCCTAAGGTAGCATGCATTATATTACACTGAACTCTAAAATAATCCTTAGGTTTGAATATGCTACAGGCCCCAATACATCAAAATCAGGCATTTTGCATATATTCAATATACATTTCAATAAAAGCAGTTTTCCATCCTTAGTATCATAAGCATGTCTCAAACTTTCCTTATGTCTGTCCTGTTTCTTCAGTGATCTTCCAGATCTGAAGTATTTAATAGGACTACTCTATTGTGTGTATGCTCTTCAGGATGCTAGGTAAGCAAAACACAGACAGTGGATGCATTTCCAGCCTCCCCAAGGACTTTGATATTTTCTAAAAAAAGTATTCAAAGTGACATGCACTTCTTGTAGTTAGGTACTAGCACATCTAAAGATATAAACCCTGTATACGACTATACAACACCCCTTCTTCGAATTATAAAATATGTCTGTTTCATATATATTCTCTGAGGTAGTGTGCATTGCATTATACTGACCATTTAAATTATCCTTAACTTTGCACTAAGACTGTCATGTGATTTTTACATTAAAACATTTTTTAAGTGATGACATCAACAAATACAGTTTTCTGTCCTTATAATCACTATCATCTCTCAAAGTATCCATATATCTGACTGGCTTCTTAAATGGGATTCCATATCTGGAATATTTAATGCAACTATTCACTTTATTTTTGAACAGTTCCTGCTGTTTAATGACTTTTCTCAAAACATGACTACAGTAGCTATTCTTTGCAACTTTGACTAGCACAATTCTAAAACTCTCCTGGCTTTTGATGTTACTACTTGTGAAAAGTCAAGCTGTTCATCTTCCTTGAATTTTGATTAATTTATCTTGTACAAATATTGGTTTTCTCGTATACAGCTCTCCATCTTCTTCTGCATAAATAACAAAGAGGTTTAGGGCAGCTGCTTGACCAACTATCACAGCTTCAAGATGTAAACGTTCTAATGGCTTTTGCATTCTTACTTATCTCCTACCTTCACAGATGGTAGGCTCCTGCAATTTCTATCATAATACTATTTCTGTCTCTGCTGCTTTTTCTATAAACTTTTCTTTACTTTATGTTAAATTTTAGGCACTGGTATTGTAGCCAAATAAATAATCTGCTTTTTATCAACCGAGGCTAAATCCAAGCAATGAAAAAAAAATATATATATATATATATATATATATATATATATATATATATATATATATATATATATTCTAAAACTATTAGATGGCATTCCTTACATTTTTGCTGTTGTTATTTTTAGATTTTTCACTACTTAGATAGATCTGTATATTTATCCATTCAACTGTGGATAGTATGGCCTACTTGTTATATGTTTCAGGTCCCAGTCATGCACACAATTTGAATTTCTGATACATATTGTTTCAAGTATTTGGATTCTCAGTTGATAAGGAAAGTACAGTTGTGTACACTTACCATAAATGTAGATGTTCGAGTGTATTCACTGTTGCAGTCATCATACTTGGCTTATCTGCCTGCAGGTAGCCCTCAGTCAGCCCTAATACCAGAGACTTAGTATTTCTGCATAAGATGCTGTCGCTTCTTCCTTGATGTCAGATAATCAGGGGTATAAAAACAGGCAGCTGAAGCCATTACATCAGTTTTTCTTGCCCCAAATGTCAGGAGCCCCCAAATAGGGAGCTAAGATATGGTGGGGAAAACACCACCAGTAAAAAGTAAATACCAATACCAGTAAGAATAGCTATAGAGAGGAGACATAGAGAGATAGACAAAACCAGGGGGCTGGAGGGAGGGAAACCAGGACTGCAACAGTGAATACACTCAAACATCTACATGTATGGTAAGTGTACACAACCGTACTATGTTCTTCATGTTTCACTGTTGCAGTCATCACACTTGGGTTTACTCCCAAAGCTGAGGAAGGGTGGAGGCAGTCAAGAAGAGTTAGGGCTGGCTAGTAGGCCTTGCAAGACTGCTGTAGCAAAACCTGCCCTGGATTTGTAAAAGATAGGCAGGTGGTAATGCTTGGTGAAGGTGTGAACAGAACTCCAGGTAGCAGCTTCCAGGATGTCCCTGGTAGGGACTCCCCTGAGAAATTCTGTAGCAGTAGATATAGCCCTAGTGGAATGTGTTCTGACCCCCAGAGGGGTAGATTTTCCATGGTACTTGTAATAGAAATGGATGCAGTGTGCTATCCATTTGGAAATGGTTTGTTTTGAAATGGCCTTGCCCTCTGCCTTTGTTGCAAAGCTGACTAGCAACTGGTCAGATTTTCTGAAAGGCTTAGTCCTATCAAGGTAGAATCTGAGTTGTCTGTGCACATCCAAAGAGTGCAGTATCCCTTCCCCTTTATTTTGAGGATTAGGGAAGAAGGTTGGCAAATGGATGGATTGGTTGAGAGCCACACTAGACACCACTCTAGGCATAAAGGAAGGGTTAGTCCTGAGGGAAACCCTGTCAACATGGAAAATAATGAAGGGTTCCACAGCCATCAGTGCTTGTAACTCAGACACTCTTCTAGCTGAAGTGATGGCTAGAAGCAAGCCTGTTTTCCAACAGAGGAACTTTAACTCTGCTGATGCAGCAGGTTCAAAAGGGGGGAAGCGTGAGCTTTTCCAGTACAAAGTTAAGGTCCCAAGCAGGGGTGGGTGCTCTCCTTGGTAACCTTAAGTTGTTTTCTCCTCTCAAGAACTGTTTGATGAAAGGGTGAGAGAATAGAGGTGGCTCAGTATTGTAATGAGCCGAGATGGCAGAGGCATAGATCTTAATGGAGGAGAAGGATAGGCCTCTGTGGAGTAGTTCTATAGGTAATCCAGGATTAAAGGTAAGGAGGGCCGTACTGTGTCCTTTCCTTTAGACTGAATCCAAGAACAATACCTTTTCCACTTTTCAGCATAGGATTTCCTTGTACTGGGCCTTCTGGCTTCAAGGATGACGTCCAGCACGTTTGCTTAGGGTTGCTGGTGTAGTATTTAAGGAATAAGCCAGGCTGCAAGATTTATGGTTTGGAATTGTGGATGCAAAATCTGTTCCTCCTGCTGAAAAAGCAGGGTTGAGGTCTGGTGTAGGTGCCAGGGTGGCACCGTTGTCAGGCTGCGCAAGAGTGGGTACCAGTGCTGGCTTGGCCAGTCTAGGGCAATCAGCATTGTCCTTGGCCTGTCTTATTTTATCTTGAGTAATACTCTTGAGAGAAGGGGCAGAGGGGGAAAGGCATAAATTGAGTGGTTTTCCCATTGAAAGGATAGGGCATCCACTTTCCAGGCCCTGCTGTGAGGGTTCCTGGTGCAGAATTTGCTTAGCTGGTGGTTGTAGGGGGAGGCAAAGAGATCCACCTCTGGGGTTCCCCATTTCTGAATCAGAAGGTTGAAGGTGCTGGGCTCCAATTTCCACTCATGTGGGTCTAGGAGATTTCTGCTTAAGTCATCTGCCAGTGAGTTTTGTTTGCCTGGCAGGAATTGAGCTTGTAGATGGACTTGGATGTCCAAGGCCATATTCCACAGGGCCATGGCTAGCCTGCAGAGTGGGTAAGAATGGGTTCCCCCTGCTTGTTGATGTCATAATTGTGGGTAAGAATGGGTTCTCCCCTGCTTGTTGATGTACCACATAACTGTGGTGTTGTCTGTTTTATCAGCAGCTGTCCTGGCAAGAGTAGGTATCTGAAAGCTGTCAAGGCATTCTGTACAGCTAGCATCTCTTTTTGGTTGATGTGCAGATTAATCTGACTTGGGCTTCAGTGACCCTGAATACATTTGCTAGCCATGTGAGCCCCCCATGCATAGTCTGATGCATCTGTGGTCAGGGTCTGGTTGGCAAGAGGTTGAATAAAAGGCAGTCTCTTGTTGTGGTTGCATGCTTCTGCCCACCAAAGGAACTCTGTCCTTAGACAAGGTATGATAGGAATGACTGTTTCCAGGTCCTGAGAATGTTGGCACCAAAGACTTTTTAAGTACCACTGAAGTTTCCTCATATGCAGTCTTGCATATGGAATTAGCAGTATACATGAGGCCATGAACCCTAGGGCTTGCCGTATTTTTCTTGCAGATAGCTGGGTTCTGGTGGCCATTGGTTTGAAGTAATCTGTCAGACAGACCTGTTTTTCTGAAGTGAGGAATGCCATCTGGGAAGTTGTTTCCAAGCTTGCTCCCAGGAATACAATCTTTTGACTGGGTACCAGTTGTGATTTATTTTCATTGATGGTGTACACCAATGAACTGAGAAGGCTTTTTACAAATGCCAGGTGCTGAAGCAGTAATTCCTGACTGTCCGACTGAATCAGGCAGTCATCCAAGTACAGGTAAATTTGGATATTTCTCTGCCCGCAGTATGCAATGACTGGAGCCAGGCATTTTGTGAATACCCTGGGTGCAGTAGATAAGCCAAAGGGAAGTGCAGAGAACTGATAATGCATGGACCCTGCCCTGAAACGTAGATACTTCCTGCATGACTCCCTTATGGGGATGTGCAGATAGGCTCCTTTTAAGTCTAGGGTGACTAACCAGGCATTCTTGGCTAACATAGGGAGAAGCTGTTGCAGGGTAAGCATCTTGAATTTTGGTACCACCAGGAAGGTGTTGAGAATTGAAAGATCCAGGATTGGGGGCCAAGAGCCCTCTTTCCTGGGTACCAGGAAGAGTCTGGAGTAGAATCCTTGACCCATCTGTTCTACTGGAATAGGCTGAATAGCTCCGATATTGAGCAGCGAATGTACTTGGTTTGGAGCCTCTGCCCACAGGTTTGGCGGAAGGTCTGGAAACCCGCTTGGGGTTGGCAGTGAATGGAAATAAAATTTGTACCCCTGGGATACAATGTTGAGACCCCATCGGTCCTGAGTGATGGACATCCAGGTTTTTGCATGAAAGGCAAGTTTTTCTCCTAGGGGCACAAGCAATTCGGCAGGGCTGGGAAATAGAGTGAAGAAGTCATTGTGAGTTTTTTTCATAAGGAGGTGGCTTACCACTCCCTGCTTTAGGGCTGGGGCACTCCATTGCTTAGATCTCTGCATACCCTGAGACTGTAGTCTGGGGGTCTGTTTCCCCTGGGTCTTGTTTGGGAAGGCCTGGAGGGGGCTGGAAAGGACCAGTGTTTTGAATGGCAATGCCTACTGAATCTAGGGGGTTGCACTTGTAGAAATTCTTTAACAGTCTGCATAGATTTAGCTTTTCCTTCCATCTTTTTAAGAACGTCTTATGCTTTGGTGCCAAACAAACAGTCCTTATTCAAAGGAGCATCTAGTAATTTAGATTTGACATGATCTGGCAAGGTCTTGTCCTTCAGCCAAGCATGTCTTCTCATTACAGAGCCAGTGACTGCTGCCCAGCAAGATGCTTCTAGGGCATCAAAGCCATACTGCAAAGTATGTTTACTAACTTGGTTTGCAGAGTGCATAAGCTCCTGCAATTCTTTATTTTCTGCACAATGTGGAAAAGTTACCACTTTTTGTTTAATAAGTTCCATAATATGTTGCTGGTATTTCAGCATGTGAAACTGTCAATTCAATGCTCTGATAGCAAGAGTTGCGGAGGTATATACCTTCGTACCCCATCTGTCCAAACCTCTGGAATCCCTGTCCAAGGGGGTGGGATTTTTGGCTGTAGTAGCCTTAATACCTTTAGGCCCCTGGGAAATGATCTCTGGGTCAACAGAAGGATTCTTGAAAAGAAACTTGTGAGTATCAGGTACTCTGTAGTACCTGTCTGGTTTCCTAGGGGCAGGAGGTAAAGTATCTGGAGTAAGACTGGATTCCATGAAAATATCATCTACAACATCCAGGACAGGGGGTATAGCTAAAGGCCTGTGCTGAGGCAACTCTAAAAATTCTCTGAGTCTCTTTTTGGACTGAGGATAGTCTTGGCATTCCCAATGGAAATGCTCCCTTAAGATATGCAAGGTTTCACCAAAAGAAAAATCCTATGGAGGGGAGGCAAAGGGAGTGGATTCCTCTGCATCTGAATCCTCATAAGTGGATAAGGGCATATCTTCATAATCAGAAAGATCAGAGTCATCGGACTCCTGGTCTGTAGAACCTAAAGGGGATTGGATTCTTTGTCTCTTTGCAGGGGAAGGCTGGCTTCCCCTAATCAGTGTAATAAGGTCTTCAGCCATTCTAAGCATTTGTTTTTGTGGCATGGGTGCCTGAGCATGCACTTTAGTCATCGGTTTTCTAGGTGTAGTTCATACTCTGGGCCTAAGAAACTTTGTAGTTTTAGTTAAAAATGAAGTTGTCAGTTTGTTTCAAACATCAGTAGAGCAAAAAACTGCCTCAGAAGCTGGTGCCTGCACAGCAGCTCCGGACCCATCCAAGGTAGAGATATCCACTGGTTCCACAGTCAAAGAAGCATCTCGTGGCATACCAGACTCCGAATGGGTCTCAGCAGAGGCCTGCGAATCCATTGAAGTGGGCATCAGGGGCTGCAAAGATGCCTCACTGAGTACCGGCGGACTGGTGACTAGCTTAACGGAAGCGTCGTTGGCAGTCTTGGACCTATGCAGTCTGTCTCTGTCTTTATCCTTACATTTCTTCAGAAGATCGGTAGTCAGATGGCTTACCAAAGCCATTTCAGAATACGGAGATTGAGAGCGAAAGAATTTAGCGACAAAGAGAGCCCAATGATGAATGGTTTGGGTATTAAACAAGACACAAAACTGACAGTGAGGGACGTCGTGGTCTGGGCCTAAACAGGTGACACAGAAAGAATGAAAATTTCTGTGAGGTATTTGCTCTCCACAGGTAAGACAATTGTTAACTTTTTCTGACATCGGTTAGAGCAAGAAAAAAGGATCCCCAATGGGGTACTTAGCTTTAGAAGACGTCAGGATTATTCAACTCGAAAACGAAAAATTCAGGTAGCGGCTGACCGGCACTTGCAAACTGCTTCTGTTTCAGGCTCCTCCTCAGTAAGAAAGGCTGATGTAATGACGTCAGCTGCCTGTTTTTATACCTTTGATGACCTAACGTCAGGGAAGAAGCGATAGCATCCGACACAGAAATACTAAGTCTCTGGTATTCGGGCTGGCTGAGGGCTACCTGCAGGCAGATAACCCAAGTGTGATGCCTGCAACAGTGAAACACGAAGAACATCTATTATTTTGTCAACTTTGGGCATTCAACCTGTGATTTAACTTATTTTTATCCTGAAAAAAATAAGATTGAATTTCTTTCCTCAGCAATGACTTTTGTTCATGCCAGACTTTCTCTACAACTTCTTTCAGTAGTAGCAATTGTAAGTCCAATCTATGGCCCAAGGCCACCAGAATGCGAACAACACCAGGTTTGCAGGTGAAATAAAACATTCTTTCATGCTCTAACATACTGCTGCATAAATTTTCAATCTAAATATTTACCATACACAAATTGGAACACAAAACAAACTGACTCTGTCAGAAACATGTTGAGAAGCAGAGGAATACAGAGTTTAAACTGAAATGTATACTCAATTAAATGTACAGCCTGGCCCTTCAGATATCAGTCCCTTAAGGCAGTAATACGTTCAGTTCAAAGCTAAGTAGTATAAACAATGAAAACTTGAAACAGCATAGTGCTGGAGTTCCAGTATTGCAAAGCTGAAGCATGTGTAGTACACTCCACCAGTTATGTTTCATTATACATTCAGCAGCAGAATAGTAACCATTGACATTCAACTGTTAAAAAATCTTTGCTATAACAAAATTTCAAGCAGCTGCAACAAAACAGCAGATTACAGAAACAAATATAATACAAAATTCTTTAGAATGTGTTCCTTTGTATTTTCTGGATTTTAAATTGTTTGCTTGCTGGTTACAACCACAGAGAAAATAATCTTTGTACTGTGTCTGTGTTCACTCTGTTTCTTGCATTTAATGAAGCAGTGAGCATTGTACATGGAAGATAAAAATACAACAATAGGAACCAGGCAAATTATTTCATCTCTCACTTCTGAGGACATCCTCAAATGCTGGGGGTCCACCCACTGCAGTCGGCCATAAAAAAATGACAAGTAACCTGCAGCCTCACATTAAAAGTCAGCCATTCACTTACAGGTCAAGACCCAGATCAACGGTAAAAAACAGGGAAGACCGCAGCTATTACTGCAAGCATGGCTGCATTTTTCCTCAAAGCTGAGTTCTGCCACCACATGATTCCAAATCTTCAAAACACATTGGGGATATAAAATACTAGATTATGCTTTCTCTTTGCTAATACGTCAGGGGTGTTTTTTTTTACATTTCACTTTGATGCTATTTTGTGGTTTTTAGATTCTGTATGATTCCATATTGCAAAAAATGGATGGTGGTCATTCAGAGAGTCTGTTAGCAAAGTGAACATGCTGACTGGATGTCTAGGGTATTCTTTCTGCCCACCTATTTATTTCTTTGCATATTTATTTATTTACTAACCAGGTATATAGACTATTCCTCAGATAATATTCAGCTTCAACTTGTGCCAAAGGCAGCGATATAGTAGATAGATCAGTTATGAGGTATTTGCAACAAAAATTAAGTATAAAGACAGTAACTTAATATAATAAATGGAGCCTCACTGATGGCAAAGAGAGATAAAGACTTGACTATGGCCTAAAGCCACCGGAGTTCAATCAGTGGCTCAGGTACTTGATGATGTGCCTATGCTGGGTGGCATCCTCCAGTGGAAGCACCTTGTAATGGCAGGAACATAAGTAGGCTCAGAGGCAGGGACAAGCTTTAACAGCCACTCCCTAATGCCCATGCAGCATGACACTACTGTAGCTGTCAGCACATCGGGGGAGGGAATCAGAGCTTATTAAAAAAGCCATGTTGAAATGAGGGGTGACACTGCAGCTGCCATTCCATTCCCAGGATGCTAGTTCCCCTTTCCCCTTCCCACCCCACTAGTGGTCCCTGTGATGGCCTCTCCACCCGAGGCTCATATCAAGCAGTCTCAATCCTCACCACTGACACCAGTGAGAGGCAGTCACTAAAAACAGGAATGAATTTACACAGTATTTTCAAATGCAGCTCTCTGCATCAAGCACAATTTCCCCCATGAGCACACAGGGGACACACTCCAGACAAGAAGCTAACACACCCACACCTGTGTATTTGATTTTCACAAACACACACTCCTGGTTAAGCCTGGTACAGATTTACTAGCTGTACCCCTTCTGCCCAGTCTATAAGGTAACCAAGCTGCCACCAGTCAACTACTCTCAGGGTCTTACAAGTGTATCCACTTATACTGAGTAAAATCAATACCAATATAAATGGTAGACTGTAACCAAGGTAGCAAGGCTTTTTGGAGTGGCCACAGTATCACTAAAACATGCACAAGTACTCTCAAGATGCTAAAAGTATTCTCTAAAAGACCAGCCACAATGAAAGGTATAAAAATATTTAATAATAAGTAATAAAATAGAAAACTTGAGAATGCTAAATATCTAAGTACAATAAACATCAGAGTTTTAATCACAGGAAAAATAAAAAAATACAGTTGGACAAACTCAAACAGATGCAGAAGAACAATAATTAACTAATCTCACTATATTTCCTGACTGTCTAAAGAATAACTGTTCCCTAGCTAACTTAATTAATACAGCAATCAAGATTAGATGCTGAGATGCTTACTTCCACAAGGCAAGGTGATAAGCTTCTAACTGACTGAACTGAACTAGCTAACTCAACTGTCTGTGATAACTGTCATAGATCTTTTATATCAGGTTCCAAAGAAAACAAAACAAAACAAACTACTGGGTGGGTTCCATCCTCTCAGTGCTGGTTACAGAATGACATCACATTTGATCACCTGACTCTGGTACAATACACACTCAGAGTTTTGCTAAGATCTGTTGCAGTATCGGAAAACTATAGAACAATTTCAAAAACTTCTAATCTTCCCTTCCAGAATTCTTTGTTTAAACATAAACATTTAATCAGTTATAATAACACTGTTTTATACATTTTAACACAAGCATCTGTACAAGTCAATGTGATAGTCAAATGACACAAAATTGTTTACAAAACTCCAGCTAACTATGCTGGTATATGTTACACATGCACTGCCCCATTCTCCCTGGCACAAATGGCAATACCTCACATTGTCACATTTCCCCTCCCCCTTTGAAGACTCAAGCTAGTTTTTCAAGTGACCCTGGAAAAACATTGCTTGAGGGCCTGTCTGAGAACACGTTAACCTATGCCCTGTCTTGAGAGTCCATCTGCATTGGCACTGCTGACCCCACTATGGTGCTGTACTGTCATGTCATATGCCTGCAACACTAGGCTCCACCTTAATAACTTGGCATTTTGTTGACTGACTCTATGCAGCTATGTTAAGGGATTGTGGTCTGTAACAACAGTAAATTTCCTTCCATACAGATAAGGCTGAAGTTTCTACAGTGTTCATACTATGGCTAGACATTCTTTTTCTACTGCTGCATAACATTCCTCCCTGTGTTGGATTCTACATCTGAGATATACAACTGGATGCTCTTCTCCTTCTGAGGAAACTTGGCTGAATACAGCCCCCACCCCATGGTTTGAAGCATCCACCTGCACAACAAATTATTTGATGTAATCTAGACTGGCAAACACAGGGGGTCCTCCTGAAGCCCCTTTAAGCTTTTGGAATGCCTGCTCACAGACTGTGGTCTGCACTAAGTTATCTGGCCTGTTTTTCCTTGTCAGGTCTGTGAGGGTAGCAGCTATTGTACTATAATTGGGAATAAACTTTTTATAGTATCCCACTGTCGCCAAGAATGCCCTCACCTGCTTTTTGGTAACAGGGGCAGGCCATGCCTGAACAGCTTCCCCTTTGGCAGGTTCTGGCCTAATCTTACCACTCCATATCCCAATTAGGAGACCTTTGCATACCCACTGGACACTTACTGGGCTAAATGATCAACCCTGCTCTTTGCAGTCTGCCCAGGACCTCCCTGATATGCTGAGACTTCATTATGTTAACATAGTACAATTTGTACCCTGCCTACTAGCTAGCAGTTTTACCATGTAATTAACATTACTGACCTTCCTTACCACTTCAAGCGGCCCTTCCTAAGCTACCTGCAGCTTACTGTCTGACACAAATGAGCACCATAACCTGCTGTCCCAGAGCATACTTTCGGGCTTGAGCATTCCTGTCATACGAGACCATAGGTTCTCCTGGGCCAAATCCATGAGTTCCCAAAGCCTTGTCCTCAGGTTTAGGACATACTGTATGCCACAACAGACTCCTTGTTGGATTCACACGCACCCTCCCACTTATCACAAATCAAATCTAAAGGCCTTCCCTTACCCTAAGCCCATACAGTAACTCAAAGGGTGAAGGAAATGCAGATTCCTGGGGTACCGCTCTATATGCAAACGATAGATGGAGCAAATATTTGTCCCACTCTCTCCTAAACTGGTCTGAAATTGCCCATAGCATGGTCTTTAGTGTAGAGGTTAACATCTCCACAACACCATTAGTCTGGGGATGGTAGGTGGTGGTCTTTAGGTGCTTCAGCCCCACAATTATTCCACAGACAAGTTAGCAGGTCTGACATGAAGGTGGCACCTTTGTCAGTCAGTATTTCTCTCAGGAAACCTACCTTGCTAAAAATCTCGAGCAAAGCATTTGCCACCTTCTTCTGTTTTAATGGAAGACAGAGCCACTGCCTCAAGGTATCTAGTAGCATAATCTACTACCATCAGGATATAATTCTTCTCTGTGGAACTTGCGGTACCCAGAAGCCCCACAATATCCATAACTACCCTCTGAAACAGCTCCTCAATCACATGTAAAGGCACCAACAGAGTTTCCACAGGGAAGAAGTACAACCCGATGGTAGTAAATTATGCTACTAGATACCTTGAGGCAGTGGCTCTGTCCTCCATTTAGGCAAAAAGGGGGAAAATGCTTTGTTAGAGATTTTCAGCAAGGTAGGTATCCCGAGAGAAATACTGACTGACACAGGTGCCAACTTCACATGAGACCTGATGGCTTGTCTATTGAAATGTAGGGTGAAGCACCTAAAGACCACCCCCTACCATTCCCAGACTAAAGGACTTGTGGAGAGGTTAAACTCTACACTAAAGACCATGCTACGGGCATTTGTAGACCAGTTTAGGAGAGAGTGGGGAAAAATATTTGCATCATCTATTGTTTGCATACAGAGAGGTACCCCAGGAATCCACAGGTTTTTCACCCTTTGAGTTGCTGTATGGGCGTAGGGTGAGGAGGCCTTTAGATTTGATTCATGATGAGTAGGAGGGTGAGTATGAATCCCAAACGGAGTCTGTTGTGGCATATATCCTAAACCTCAGGACAAGGCTTAGGGAGATCATAGGCTTGGCCAAGGAGAACCTGGTAGGAGCCCAACAACAGAAAAAGGTCTGGTATGATAGGAATGCTCGAGAACAAGAGTATGCTGTGGGACAGCAGGTTATGGTGCTCCTTCCTATCAGACACAATAAGCTGCAGGTAGCTTGGGAGGAACCCTTCGAAGAGGTAAGGAAGTTCAATAATGTTAATTACATGGTAAACATCCTCGGCTGGAGGCAGGACACAAACTGTACTATGTTAACATAATGAAACCTCAGCATGTCAGTCAGGTCCTAAGCAAAGTGAAAAGGGCAGGATTAACCATTAAGCTCAGTATGTCAGGTGCAAAGGTCTCCTACCTGGGACATAGACTGAGGAGTGGTAAGATTAGGCTAGAACCTACCAAAGTGCAAGCTATTCAGACATGGCCTGCCCCTGTTACCAAAATGTAGATGAGGGCATTCTTGGGGACAGTGGGGTACTATAGAAAGTAATTCCCAAATTATAGGGTCAGTCACTATCAGGCTCTTACAATGGCATCCAATTATACTGAGTAAAACCAATACTAACATAAATGGTACAGTGTAAACCAAGCAGCAAGGTTTTTCAGAGTGGCCAAGGTGTCACTAGAATAAGCACAAGTACTCTCAAGATGTTAAAAGTAATACTCTAAAAGACCAGCCACAATGAAAGGTATAAGAATATTTAATAATAAATAATAAAATAGAAAACATGAGAATATTAAATATTTAAGTGCAATAAACATCAGAATTTCAATCATAGGAGAAATAAAAATAACACTGTTGGACAGATTAAAACAGATGCAGAGAAACAATACTTTGCTAATATCACTGTAATTCATGACTGTCTACAGAAGAACTGTTCTCTGTCTAACTTAATACAGCAAGGCAAGATTAGATGCCAAGTTGCTTACTTCCACAAGGCAAGGTGATGTTCTCCCAACTTACAACTGACTACAACTGAATTGTCTGTGACAACTGTCATGTATTTTATATCAGGTTCCAAAGAAAACAAAACAAGCTTATCTGTGGGCTCCATCCCCTCAGTGCTGGTTATAGAATGACATCACATTTGATCACATGACTCTGGTAGAGTACAGACTCCGAGCTTTTCTAAGATCTGTTACATTATTTGAAAATTATAGAATTGTTTGTTTAAACATAAACATTTAATCAATTATAACACTGCTGATACATTTTTAACATAAGCATCTGTACAAGTCAGTGTGATAGTCAAATGATAGAAAATTATTTACAAAACTATTTACAAAACTCAGGCCAACCACACTGGTCATACATACACTGCCCTATGGTACAAATGGCAGTACCTCACATTGTCACAGTGGTGAAAGGAGTTTTTGGAAGTGTAATACTTAGTGTAAAGGGGTGCTGTTGAAAATGCTGCTATGCATATCAAGTACATAAGATTCAAGCAAGAGAATATAAGACACCCACAAAACTAGCCAGGCTGGCCCTGCTAAATTTTCAGCCACAATGATTTCTCTTACAGCAACAGACTGGCCTTTGTTCACTGTCAGTAGTTGCAAACTTCCAGGGACAAAAGCTTCAATTTACAACCACTTATTCATTAAAACAAAAGACGACATTCATACTTTACATTACTTTTTTAATGCCAGTTAGAAACAATATCTGCCATGAAATGATTTATCAGTTTTATACTGGCAGCTTTTAATCAACCAGATTTCAATGGAAACCATTTTTTATTAGAAAAAAATCCAGTAGCTGTATTTTTATGCTATTGGTGCAATACGCTCCTCAAACAGCACTTTGTTCATGTGTTTGTTTCTGATCAACAGGAAAGGATGGAATTCTCACTTTGTTACAACAGCAGTCAGGATGTGCTCACAGAATCGTTTAGAAATACTTCTATGATACTGGATGGCAGTGGACTGCTGTCCTAGTGTAGGACGTGAGAAATGAGGAAGTTAAAAAATATATATTAGGATAGTCATTATCTAATAGCAGACACAAGCAACATGGCATTTGTTAGAATTAACAGAAAAACTGATTACAAATGCAACCTGCAATGCCAGTCCACAAGAATAAGTCATTACTTTTGTGTATCGGGAAAGGGAAACAATCACTTTGATGAACAACTGTGTAACTGCAGGGAAATCAAATCAATAAAGATTCTGTTTAAGGGATTAGCTGTCCAAACTATCATAAAAGTGTTGTGTTAAGTAAGTAGCAGATACACTGACAGAAACAAAAATAACTTGGTTTAAAAAGTTAAGATTAAAAACAAGAACATTGCTTAATTGTCTCTGGTACTCAACAGAATGTGTGGAAGAAAGTTATGTTCAGCTACATACTAATACTATGTGTTTCTGTAAACATATAAATGCAAGATAGGAAAAAAGAGCAATAGTTTACAATACTAAACATGCAAGGGCAGATTTTTAGAAAAAAAGTATAAATGTGTTATATTTTATGGGAAAACTATATATATAAAGCTTTGTGGGGAAGGAAAACCAAGATAACAAAAGTTGCTTGAAGACTAAAGCGAAAAGACAGGTGCAACTATCTAAGGGAATGAACCTTACCTCTCAGCCTTCTGTCTCCAAAATGTGGAACAATCTCCCATAATGTGCAACAAACAGGTAAAAATGTAGAACATCTACTAACACCTTAAGAAGAACTTCAACTAGGAAGCTCACCAGATAGTTAAATGTGTCACTTTACATTTGTTAAAAAAAATATTTTGATGAATTAATATGATTCAGTACCACTGAATGCTTTACAGACCCTTTCAACATGGAACTATGAGGAACTTGGACTTTTTTTGACCCAAGATGAGGGACATTCCTCATAACAAGGTACACTTGAGATGTACGGTGAATTATAAAAATCTAGGTAAGCCTGGATGGATTAGTTACAAGCAGTTAGATGATCACAAGTTTCATAGAATCATAGGAAGTTACTAGGCTATTGGCCCTGAGGCCCTAACAAGCCTAGCCAAGAATGTAGCCCATGTTCTAGTCAGCACACGATGCCCCTGTCCAGCAGGGACACAGGTGGAATCCCAGGGGTGTAATTTCTGTTCCCCATCCAGTTATCCAGGTTGCGCTTAAAAAGGGTTAATGAGGTACTCTGCTTGATGTGAAGAGGGAGTCTATACCACAGAAGGGGGAGTCTCTGGGACACATATCTGTCCTGCCAACAAGTCCTATTGATGTCACAGACCAGGTTGAGGTCACTCATATGGATTATGTATGTGGAGCTTGGCTTGCAGATATGCAGCAGTCCCTTCAAGGCAGGGTCTGAGATTGCTTTGTATGCCAGACAGAGGTGACCTCTGAGGATTCTGTATGAGGCTGAGTAGAGGGACAAGGCTTTTAGCCTATCTGTGTAGGGTAGATGTTTAAGGCCCTGGATTCTCCTGGTGAGGAACCTCTGTGGTCTCTCCAGCTGCTGCATGTGCTTTGTAAGGTACATGCTGAAAGAGACACTATACTCAATAATGGGTCTTATAAGGGAAGAATACAGGGATGTTATGACCTCCTTGTCCCTGGATGAGATAGCCTTACTAATGATTTTGGCCATGTAGAAAGCTTTCCATACAATGGAGGCAATATGGTGGGGTCTATATTAGAACACTGAACATTCAAAATGTCAAGTGTTCTAATATCGAACCCTAGCAATCGAAAAAAAAAACATCAAACATTCGGAACAGCAAATTTTTTCCTAGGGAAAAAATTTGCTGTTCCAAAACACATACACACAACACAAGCACACCAAACAAACAGCAATCCACACACATGCACCTAAACTCTTACACCTAACCCTACACTAAACTATACATACACCACTAACTATCCACTTACCTTAACCCAAACCCTAACCCTAAGGTCCGTCACTATCGCACAGTCACCTCACTCACGTCCTAACCCTAACTCACCTAACCTGCCCTAACCCACACATCCACACAATTGCATACTTACCTGACCTGCACCCTAACCCTAACTCACCTAACCCGCCCTAACCCACATGTCCACACAATCGCACACTTACTGAACCCAACCCGTAACTTTCCACCAGAGCTCTGAAAATACCGAAGCAACAGAAACGGACAACCAAATTATTTCCCTAGGAAATAATTCGGTTTCCTGTTACTTCGATATTTTCAGAGTTCGCTGAAAATGGGTCGATATTAGAGCACTCTACATTTCAAATGTTCGGTGTTCTAATATAGACCCATATGGTGGATGAAAGTCAGTGTGCTATCAACCTGGGTGCCCGAGTCCCTCACGACTGATTACGTGCTTAGGACCTTGTTATTAATGTCATAATTTGTGAGGACGTCACTCTGCACAAAGGGGATGATGATGCAATTTATGGCCTTCAGTTTGAGGCCATGTTTCTGGCACCAGTCATTTGTTTGGGTGAGACCCTCTTGGAGGATGTCCATATCACTAGGAGAATTGATGACAGCACCCAGCTTGCAGTCATCTTCAAATGTGATCAGCCATAGCCCACTGGTTTTGGCCTGCATCTCAGAAAAGTATATCTCAAACAAAAGAGGCCCCAAGACCAAACTTTGGGGTATACTACTCATTATGAATCTACTGCTTGAGGTGGCTATGCCTATTTCGACTAGGTGGATTCCATAAGTGAGCCAGTTTGCTACCCATCTGGTAACATACAGATGGATTCCTAGATGAGAGAGTTTATCTATTATACCTGAGTGGGGAATAGTATTGAAGGCTTTGGCCAGGTCAAGGTAGGGGGTGTGCACCATCTTCCCCTTAGCCCTGGTTCTGGTGACTGTCTCAAAGAAGTCGACCAAATTTAACAGGCATGACCGCCCTTTGATGAAAACAAACTGTGTGGGATTGAGTGTTTAGAGGTTGTCAATGTCCTTGGTAATGAGGTCCATGATAATCCGTTCCATGGCCTTGCAGTTCAGGCTAGTTAGGCTGATGGTTTTATAATTTCCTGGATCAGTTGGAGCTCCACCATTGTGCAAAGGGATGACAGTGGCTATCCTCCACTTAGCTGGGATGAAGCCAGTACTCAGGCTTTGGTTGAGTAGGGTACCTAATGATTCTGCAAGTTAATGTCCAAGTTCATGTAGGATGCAGCTGGAATGATATTAGGTCCCATGGATGCTGTATTTTTGCCTTTGAGAGGGCAGTTAAGACTTGCTTCCTAGAGATAAGGGGAGGGGGCAGGCACTGGGGATGTCTTGATTTACTAATGGGGAGACAACAGAGGGATGAAGTTTTCACTGAACCCATCAGCCAACAGGTTGGCTATATCTATGGCATTTGTGTATGTGGTGTCCTTGACCACCAGTTCTGAGCAGATCTGAGTGCTTCCTTTGAGATTGCGGATATATGTCAAGAAGGCCTTATGTTTTTAGTAGATGTGGCCAGTTTGGACTCAAAGTTTGCTTTGGAGGATTTCACTAGTGCTCTCATTTGCTTGTTCAGGCTAAGGAGAGATTGCTTTCAATTAGGCACCTGCTCCTTCTTGGTCCTGGACTGCAATTTTTTCCTTTTATTATAGAGTTTATTGCAGATGTCCACCAGAGAGGTTTACTCTTCCTTGAGGTGGAGGATTTTGTCCTGTCTGGTATTCCTGATTCCATGCAGCTATATAAATGCTTGTATAGTACTTTGGTGTAGGTTTGGACATATGTGACAGTTCCTATGGAGGGGGAGGGGACTGTGAAGCTGTTTATACCTTCCCTCAGGAGGTTGTAATCAGATTTGGAGATTTTTTTTCGTTTGACCCTAGCTGGGGGGGGGGGGGCAGAATCAGGGGAGATGGTGACTTTCAAAGTGACTACTTTGTGGTCAGATCTTACCAGGGAGGACGACACTGTAGGGATGCTGCAGTCCATGTCCAAGATATTATCACCTGTTGTGGGGGTGCTGACCAGCTGGTCCAAGGCATTTGCATTAACAAAATCATGGAATCTCTGTGCATTTGTGTTTTGGCATGAGTAGTTCTTCCAGTATATGGCTGGATAGTTAATGTTGCCCAGGATCAGGGTAAAGGGTTGAATCTTGACAGATTTGAAGAGGTCCAGATAGGTGAAGTGGGCATCTTGAGTCAAAGTTGGAAGCCTGTAGCTAGCTATGATTTGAATTGGGGTCTTGTCAACAGTTAACTGCACCTGGAGTGTCTCCTGTGCATTATAATGTTTGACCAGCCTGGAGGTGTATATGTCTTTAATATATATTGCAACTCTACCTCCTTTTTCTTTGCTGCCCAATATTTGGGGCCTGAATGTATGATAGGATGAGTAACCTGGTATGGCTGGGGTGCTCTCTGCAGCTTTGAAGCAGGTTTCTGTGACTGCACAAATGTCACCATCTCTCAGGGTTAAGAATGTTTGCAATGAGTGCAGTTTCATGTTTATACACCTAGCATTTAACAGCCTGACCTTTAATTTGTGTTTTGATAAAATTTTCATGTTGGTAGTTTTGATCTCATGGGACTGTCTAAGCCTGAAGCCCAAGGGAGACAGATGCAGGCCATGTCTGGCAAAGCATTGTGGTCTACCAATCATGTCTTCCCAGGCTGCCAGGTACTGGATCCCCCTGGAATGACAACAAAAACTGAGCCAATTGTTAAAGTCAATCATTTTCTGTTTGTATTGAGGCATCATTCTGGGTGACGGTAGAATGCTGCTTAAGGCTAGGAACATACTTGCCTGGGAAACTTGAGCTTGATCATGTCTCTCTTCATATAGTTCAGGGAGGTATGTCTCAAGTCATTCACGCTAACATGGACTATGACAGAGTCATAACAGTATCTGTTGTTGAAAGACTTGAGTGCATGGGTGATATGGCAGATTCTGGCACCTGAGAAACAACTAACCATGACTTTCTCCTTATCCAGCTTGTTGAAGGGCACATCTCTGTGTCTCACAATTGAGTCTCCTATGGCTAATATGTTAGGTTTATGTTTAGGCCTTAGTGGTTGTGAGACACAGGTGTGTGCACTATATGTGGTGTGGTGGGCAGTGGAGGTCGTGTGTGTTTTTGCCTCTGAGGTCTCTTTTGTTTGGGTATATTTTTGTTGAGGACCTCCACATATGTGGGTGTGTGATGTGTAGGTGTAGGTGGTGTTTGAGATGTGGTATTTGTGTTGACTATATACTGGCTTGTGAGGGAGAGAGCATAGACTTTAGGTTCTTAATGTAATTGCATCTCTCACAAATTGTGTTCCTAGGTGGTGGTAGTAGTAGGGGGTTGTCTGTGTACATGAGGCAGTTGCTACACTGTCTCAGGATGCCCATATCAACCACACTGGCAGGAGAAACTGTAGGAAATTGTCCATCCATATTTGTCAGAATCTGAGGGACAGAGGCCAGAGAGAGCTAAGGGGGTAAAGGGAGGAAGGCCTAAGAGGAGTACTTACCTGGGAACATTTGTAGCTGGAATACCTCACAATGGGTTTAAAAACCCTGCAGCTGCAGTACATAATGTGCAAACGAGCCCAAACCAGCTCAAAAACAGGGTTTAAATACCACAAAAAACAGAAGATTCTAGTAACACAGAAATCTAGCCAATCCTGCTAGTCCCAGCTTTCTTTACCAGCTTGTGCCAGACAAGGTCCAGGCAACCCTGGCACTCTCACTAGCAGAGGAGATCAGCCCCTACCATCACAAGATGACTGCCAGAAACACAGAAGGCACAAACAAACATCTCTGGATTCAACAGACCTTGTATCTAGACTATGGTACTTAATTTAAGGGTAAGAACACAGTAAATACAGTTAAACACTAATGAAATGCAGTAAAACGCAGTTAAACAGTAAGGAATTGCAATAATAGCAATGAAATACAGTTAAACAGTAATGAAATGCAGTTAATCAGAAAATTGCTTTAAAACAGTGTAAATGTGATAAATTAGCTCACAATCACAACAGTAAAAAAACAGTTCAAATAAAACAGCAATTCAATAGAATACTGTCATCAATTTAATCAGGCTACCAATGAGCAGTATCAAATACAGCAAACTAACAAACTAAATGAAGTTGAACACCTAAGCACAAGTAGCAAAATAAAGTAGGAAGAGGCACAATATATATTTTTTAAGTAGAAAGTGAGGAGACAGAAGATAATTCAAGGTTAAGAAGTTAAAGGGGTGGGCCTTCACAACTAATCTCACTGTACTCAGTAGAATGAGCTGATGCAATGGGACTGGGAGGAGTGCCCAATATCAAATTCATAGCAGAGGTGGGCATCTCAAAAGTCACCAATCTTTAGGACCACAACAACAGGTGAGCAGGGAGGTGGGGATATAAGATCAGAACAGAGGTAAGAATTCACTTCACTAAACCTAAAAAACAGTTGCACAGTTTAAACAGATATCCAGCAAATATTGTTTTAGTTAATCAGAAGTGCAGAAAACAGTTGAAAATAAGCACTTATCTTTTGTAGTCTCATTTGTAGTCTCACAGCAGTTTTTTTAAAGCAGCAGAGCAAGGGCAGAAGGCCTAACTCACTGCAGTTTTGAGTAAACAACCACACACTGGTTTAAACACAGCCTATTTAAGGCATAGAGACAGGAACCAGACAAAGTTAAAATTATCCAATCAAAAACACCTTAAAAGAGAGCCCTGTAACAGTAACTCTATCCAAAAAAATTGTATCCAAAAAAACAGATGTGAGGCAGTTAACCAGTTCTCAGTCACAAAATCAAATCCAAAAAGAAAAAGAAAACTGGAAACACTCTAAAACAACAAATGTTTAATCCAGGTTCAAGTTCGCAAGTAAATACTTTCACCTTCAAGTCTTCTTCAGGCAAAATAAATACTATCAATTAAACAACATAACTTAAATTCATTTTAAAAAGTCACATGACTCTAATTACACTTTCTGATGCAGCATATTTAAATAAGGCTTTAAAGTAAAACTGCCATTAAGACCAGGTGGTACAAATGCTCTCATTCTTCCATCACATCTCTTCATTTTCAGTTAAAAATGTATATTCCCACCCCAGCAATGGTCTATAAATTACTTTTAAAATCATAAACTTAAAACTATGTTGATCACCTTTCTCTATAATGTGTTTACTAAGAGCATTTGTAACTACTCTATGTCTAATATCACCGAGATGACAGGCTATATGCTCTTTAAATTTCATGTTTGTCATGCCCACATAAAAAGCATCACTGATTTCACACTTAGCTAAGTATATTAAATTGCTTGTGTTGCAATTTCCATATGCATGTAAAACAAACTCTCTACCTGTCGTGGAATATGTAATCGATTTCTCTGTGAACATATGCTTGCAGTAAACAGAATTCCCACATTTAAATGCACCTTGTTTCACATTTCCTACCTTAAAAAATTCCTTGGATTGCTCCTTATAACATAACATCTGTTTCAAAGTGTTCTTCCTTTTGTACCCGAAAGCTGGTTGATCCCCTACTATTTCCTTATTGCTGGGACGTCCCTTAAAATTGACCAATGTTGCCTAATAATATTTTTTACTGCTTCAGTATTCCTGTTATAGGTAAGCATACACCTCATTTTATTTACTTGCGGTCCTGCTCTAACTCTATCCTGACTCACACTACCAAAATAGGGCTGAAGCCCTCTACTTAGTCTTTGTTGTTGTATGCTCCTATTAGCAACACGGACTTCAGACCCTGGGTAACCCCTATTTAAAAAGTCAGAGACCACAACATCCAATTGTTCAAACATCCTATCATGTATAGTATTTAGTCTAACTACTCATTGCATCTGATTTTTTATTATATTTCCAAACATAAATGGAGGATGCATGCTATTACGATGCAAGTAACTATTACACTTAACCTCCTTTCTGTATAGTTCTGCATGTACTGTACCCTGCTCTTCCTTCTTTAATTATACATCAAGGAATGTAATCTGTTCCTTAGATATATCATGTTTGAATCTTAGAAAAGTAGTAGTTCCATTAACATATAATATAAACTGCTCAAATTCATCTCAATTACCTTCCCAGACAACAAAAAGATCATCGACAAATCTTTTATAAAAATGAATACACTTCTTAAAAGGATTAGTCAAAGACAACACATATGTCTCTTCCCACATGTACATGACAATATTCGCATAGGTATTTGCAACTGCTGTTTCCATTGCTACTCCTCTTTCTTGATAATACACACTAGTGTCAAAAATAAAAATATTTGATGTTAAAACCATTTTAATAGGTCACACAATAATCTGATCTTCTCAGTGTCATAGTCTGAAAACCTCTCCAAAAATATTCTGACACATTCAACACCATATATGTGAGGTATTGATGTAAACAATGAATCAACGTCCATTGTCACCATATGGGAACTAATAGGAAGTTGTCCACTTGACCATTCGTACAACTGCTTTAAAAAGGTGTTAGTGTCTTTTAAAATAGTTTCTCTTTTCTCTAATACAGGTCTTAAATTTTTCTCTAGAAACTTAGACAGGGGTTCTGTAACCCACCCATGAGCAGACACAATCGGCCTCATGGGTGTGTTAGTCCGATCCTTGTGCAGCTTAGGTATCCCATAAATGACAGGTATTTTTGGATTTTCTACAAACAAAAGTCACTCTGGCCAGATGAGACCAAATTGAAACTCCCTCCCACGAAGCAACAGCTAGGCCTCTCTAGACAAAAGATTAACTGTACTACAACCTCCTAAGATCACAAACAGTACTAGATTCAGCTCTATGCTAGTGTTTTGCAGGTGCAGCAACAAGTAACATGAACAGAACAAGCAGAGAAAACAAAAAGGAGACAAAGATCAGAAAAGAGGTAAGGATTCAATGCAATAAGCCTAACAAACAGTTGCACAGTTTAAACAGATATGGAGCAAATATTGTTTTAGTTAATCAGAAGTGCAGAAAACAGTCTAAAATAAGCACTTACCTTTTGTAGTCTCTTTTGTAGTCCCACAGCAGGTTTTTGGAAAACAGCAGAGCAAGGGCAGAAGGCTTAACTCACTGCAGCTTTGAGCAAACAAGCGCAAAGCCCTTAATACCTTTTAATGGTGAATGGTGACTGGTAATTTTTCACAAGAAGAATGCATATTTCCCAGATATAAGCAAGATGGATAATTCTTGTTTCCTGTTACTGTTAATATGGATTTTAAGTTTGATTGCATTTACACTTGCGTTATCCTCATAGTCTGCTACAGATGCAGTGTTTCAAACAGAAAAGAGACCATCATGGTCTGAAATGCAAAACAATAAATATGCTGCTTCAAAGAGGAAGTGTTGCTAACTACTGTAGACATGTGATGGTCAAAAGCTAGATTACTATGTGTGCCCCCAAGTCCCTGTTTACTGGGTCTACTCTTAGGGGTGTGCTGTCAAAATGATAGTTACCAGGGAAGGATGTTTTTCTGAATGATGCTTTTATGCATTTCTTGGCATTTAGTTTTAGTTTTAGTCCATGGCTCTGACACAAGTTATATGTCTGTATCAGCCCTTCCTGGATAACAGTGAGGGGATTCCGTAACTGCTCCTAATTTCCAATTGTCTGCAAATTTGGTCAGCCACAGTCCCTTGACATTGGCCTCAACTTCACATAAGTAAATGCCAAAAAGGAACAGTCCCAGAACTAATCCCTGAGGGAGTCTTCTTGTGACTGGCCTCTTTGTAGAGGTGGGATCCACAATTCTAACTTCTTGGGGCTTGTATGTGTGTCAGCAAGATATCTACTGGGTGATATAAGGGTTCATACCTAACCTCCTGAGTTTATCAACAATGCCCAAGGGGAAAATACCTTGGTCAGGTCAAGGTCAGTAGTGTGAACCATTCTGCCCTCATCCATTGTTTAGTGACCTTCTCAAAAAAGTCCACCAGGCTCAGTAAGCATGACCTGCTCCTAACGAAACCAAACTGGGTTGAGTCTAGTCTCTGGAGGTTTCCTATGTCATTACTGATCATTTTTATGATGATTCATTCCATGGCTTTGCATATGAAACTAGTAAGACTTATGGGTCTGTAGATGGCCCATCTTTGTGCAGAGACATGACTGTCACTGTTCTCCATTTATGAGGCACCATGCCTGTTTGGAGGTTACTGTTAAATAGCAGTTTTAGAAGGCCAGAAATGTCATGCTTCATGCTATTTAGAAAGCATCCTGGGATATTGTCTGGGCCCATCAATGCAGTGTTCTTGGTCTTAAAGAGAGCATTGAGGACTTGTTCCCTAGTGATAGTATGGGAGTTATATTTAATGGTATTTCCTGAGGGAAGGTTGGGGGGAGACAAGGGTAAAGTTAAGAGCTGAATTTGGCTCAGTATAGGTTGTTCCATTAACAATGAGCTCTACACACAATTGTGTACTATCTTTGAGACTATGGACATAGCTAAAGAAGGCCTGGAAAGTGTTGTAAATATAATAGATATTATAATAATGTGGGATCAGACATAAGCAGAATATGGCAAAACACTGATACAACTGCTGAACAGATTAAGACAACATAATATCTAGCTAAATATGAAATGCAAAAGTAAAAGCAGACTGACAAGCCCAAAGTGCATGGCTCATTTTCTAATGTCATACAGGCTAAAATTAATCCAGAAAATATCTGGGCAGTTATATGAATGCCAAGGCCAAAAGGAAAATCGGTATGAAAGGGATGTCTAGGAATGATGCAATATCTTGCAAAGTTTATAAATAATATGCCTGAAATAGCTATGCTCTCAAAAAACTGTTGGAGCAAGATGTAGCTTTGAAATGGCATTGTGAACAACAGAAGAGTTTTGAAATACTTAAATTAAAACATTCTAAAATTACAATACTATGATGTGGATAAGCCAGCTGTATTACAAGTAGGTGCCAGTCAGGACAGACAGCACACAAGACAACAGACCAGTTGCCTTCTGGTTGATATCATTCACGGCTGCATAAAACAGCCATACTCGGAGAGAAAATAGACTTACCAATAGTGTCTGGATGTGAGAAACTCACTTACTATGTCCATGACAAACAAATTCAGGTAGCTTTAGACCAGAAACCCTTGCAAAGTATACTCCAACTTCCTCTGTATAAGATACCTCTAACACAAAAAGACTGTTACTTATTCCACAGAAGCATTATCTGAAAGTGAGATACAGACCAGGCACAGAACTACACATAGCGAATACACCTGGGTATGCAGATCTATACTGAAGAATAAAGATCTATTAAAAAAAAAATTAGATATTATTTAGCTAATACCACAGTTACCAATGGTATAATAAAAAGGTAAAAGAATTCCACAGATGTAATTAATGATGAAGCCTCAGAGGTGTAGCTACTGAAAGAAATTATTACAGTGAAAAGCTGTTCCAATTTTTTCTTTTCAGAATCCTGTGGTCCTCCCCTATGACTGGAATAGGCTGGACTATACACTTTCACCTCTGACATATGCCTTTTACAAAGATTATTTTTTATGAAGTCCAACAGTGGACACAAGTCTTTAAGAAAACATCTTTTACTCTGATGATGACAATTCTAACACCTCCATTCAGGTGGCACTCCACACAAAACATATCACTAGACAACGTATGAGGCAGGCAGGGCACCAGCTTTTTCGGAAATGTTATCACTTCAGAATCTCAATGACTGGGGCACCAATCAAATGGAAGAACAAGTAACCTCTCTTCATCATAAGAGGGGCAAATGGCCCGACTCATAACCAATGAATTATTGTGCTACAGCACGACAAAGGGAGCCATCATCTGGATCTTCATTTGAAGCTGGAGCAAACTCCATTTACTACTCACAGTGAGGACAAAACCATATTGGCAAAATATCTGCCATACTCTTGCAATGCTATGCAAACTCACCCTGTGCCCTTCTTTTTGACAGGGATCCCAGCAGCTGGCACTGTGTGAGCTGTCAAAATATACCTATTTGGATACCAGGTAACCCACCAAAGGGAGGTGTAAGAGAAACCTTCTTCCACCAAAAAGGTGATTTTTCCACACCTGCCACCTTGACCAGGTTGTCTAAGGACAAACTGCTCAATATTTCACTTATGCAACATCCAAAATCCACCACAATGCTTTACTTCTCGGCCATGGACCCACCACTGACATAACCATAAGTTACCTATTACCACTGGTAGGGTGTGTGAATAAAATCAAAACACTGTCATATGTTTTAGCATGTCTGGTATTAGAGTTGTGTATATTCTCAGATTAACTTGCATTGTATGCCAGCATGTCTAATTGTGAAATGTAAATAGGTTTTTTTAAATGTTGAGTATTTCCCTGTTTGTACAGAAAGTCCAAAGAATCTGTCAGTGTTTTGATGCATTTCTAATTGCAGATTTGTGAAGGACACTCTAAAGTACAAACTGTGGAGAATCAGCTGAATGGTAGGTGATGTCATTAGAATGTTCCTGGTTGCTAGGTGATTATTTGAACAGCTGATTGACAGGAAAAATAACTTTTCCAAACAGCTGACTGTTGAGACTGTTAAGCTGAGCAGTTAGTCAAGTGCTGAGCAGTTTGTGAAGAGCAGCTGTATGTGAAGAGTTGCAGTCAGTTGCAGTGTTGTGCAGTGATACCCGAAGAAAAGAGAACTTACCAAAAACTGTAAGCATGCCTTTGCCTTACTGTTATATCTGTTAGATTAGATCAGGGACAGTATTCTCTAGTTAGATTGGAGAAGCTTATTTATTAGGATAGAGTTTTTCTAAAATGATGGACTTCTACCCTACAGTTTAATTTTACATTTCTGGTGATTGAATTCTAGTGTTTATTGAAAGCTATTGATTTACATTCTTGTAATCATTTTACTTATTATTAAATGTTTTTTGTTACTTTACATTGTGGCTAGAAATCATTGTGTTCTTTAGAGAGTGTTTATACCTGTTTGACACTCTCCAGGTCCCCTTCTCTGGTCATAGATATTTATTTTGATATTTTATTTTCATAATTGGATACCCCTTTAGAAGGCCATGAAGACACTCTGATTGGTGGCAGCATTACTGTATTATTTTGAGGAAGGGACACAGTTGCAAATATGTCTCAGGCTTTCTCAGAAGTATTTGGATGTGTGAGATTTAAATTTACTTTGATTGTGAGTGTATCAAAAGTCTTAAACTGGGACGCATTGCTCTGATGTGTGTAATATTAGGGGTGGACAGAAGTATGCAGCCTAGTCCCAGATTATTGAGCATGTTCCTGTTGTGCTCTTAGGGGAAAATTGTGAAATATTATTTCTGTTTAAGTGACAGTGTCACACTGGAGTCAGTAGTGAGGACTGAAGCTCCTTAGTTACTGACCCAGAATAGTACGTAATGTCATATTAGTTGTTCGCAATCTGGTGGGGTATTATCCAGATGTCACATTTATTAGTGCCAGTGGTGTGGAATTTTTAATTCAATTCCAGTAGCCTGTCGGTAGTTGTCATTAAGGTGTGCACTCTTGACAGTTACAATGTAAATATTCAGAATTTCAATCCACCACAGTTTTATTTATTTATTTTTTTTTAGTTAGACAGTCATGGATAGCAGACAATGATGTCAGCAGAAGATTTTAGCAAGCTAACAAAGATCCAGTTGGCTAAAGAATGTAAAGTCAGAGCATTGGTGCATGCCAACCTGACCAAGGAAGCAATGGGTTCAGCCTTGATTGCAGCCACAGCTCAGAGCAGCTGGTCAAGGGATATCCAGTTTGGTGTTGGTGATGTGCAGCCTGCTGAGATGGGACAGTCCACATTTTATTCAAAGAACCTAAGAATCTGTCTGGAGTTAGAGAGACTGTGCCTGAAGACCAAACATCCAGAGGCTGAGGAGAAACTGTGCCTGGAAATCCAATGTCTGGAGGCTGAAGAAAGGGAGAGAATGTGACATTTGGAGGTTGAGGAGAAACAGCATCAACATGAACTGGAGGTCAGACATTTAAAAGCTGAGGAAAATGAGAGCAGCACTGGCATGAAACAGAGCTTCAAACCATTCAAGAGGGTCATGGAGGTAATGGAGAAGGGAATAACCAGATCCCAGAAGTGGTACAAGTCAATAAACATTTTCCTCAGTACAGGGATGGGGATGACTGATATCTTTGAGATGGCATGTAGACAATATGATGTTGACTGTAAGCCCTGGGTTAGGCTCCTGACTCTCTTACTCCATGGTAAAGCTGTTCAGGTCGTGTCAAAATTGTCTGATGTAGACTATTTGAATTATGTTAAAGTTAAGAACTGTCTTTTAGATTGTTTTAAACTAACACCTGAAGCTTACAGAAATTTTTTGTGTGAATACAGACACAAGGCAGATGAAACTGTATGAGATTATATTGCTGATATACGTACTTACTTTCACAGATGGGTGAGTGGGTGTCAGGTCACCACTTTTGAGGGACTGGCAGACATTTTGGCGAGGGAGCAAGCCCTCAGTACTTCATCTGATGACAAGAGTCTGGTTAGCAGACTGTCAGTGCAACTCTGCAGAGGAGTTGGGGAGAAAAGGAGATCTCTACTTGGCAAGCAGAGCACTACTGCATACAAAAGGGATACCCAGTGCTGTAAATGGACATAAGGAAACTCATGGGGGGGACCAGTCTAAACCACTCCAACAGAATACACCAATAACAGGGGGAACTACTAATCTAAGTGCACTGTTAGGGATTAGATCTTTCAAGTGCAACCAGAGGGGCACATGGCAGTCAAATGTGCATCGAGGCAAGGTGAGAAACAGAAAGTGAGGAAACCATCAAGTGGTGATGACAAACTGCCAGTGGTAAATTGTTTAGAAACAACTGGGGTGCCAAATTATCACCAGAATGTATATCCTATCTTAGTAGATGGTAAACAGGTAACTGTTAAGTGGGACACAGCTTCTGATATAACCATTGGGAGGCCTGCAGTGGTTCGAGAAGAGCAGTACTTGCTTGGGCAGTCCACTTCAGTCACACCATTGGGAGGGACCCTATTCCTGACACCTTTGGCCAGGGTTCATCTTGACTGGGAGGGTGGAAGAGGAAGCAAGCAAATAGGTGTGTTTGAGGATATTCCTGCAGCTATCCTGATAGGGAATAATTTTGATGATGCAGTCCCTTGTGTGCATGCAGTGACATGCAGTCAGGCTTGGAGAAAGCCATGTAGGTCTAGTAGTCTAGAACAGACCCAGAAGGATCTCATATGTGAAGCTGGGACTGGTGTGGTGGCTGTTTCAGAAAAGGTGCCATCTGGTAGCAGTAAGTCTGAATGCAAGCCACAGCTGCTGGTAGGTACCGATGTTCACCTGAACACAGTGACTGCGAGGACAGAGGTGAATGGTGGTACTCAGAGTGACATCGATGTGCCGCTGTCGAAAATGACTAGGCATCCTGTGGAAGGGGAGCTGGGGAAGGTCACAAAGGTAGAGTTGAGACAAGCTCAACTTACTTATCCTATGTTACAAAGCTTGAGGGAGATGGCTAAGGAGGCACCTGAGGCCCAAGGAAGAGGGGAGTCTGTATACTGGAAAAAAGGTTTGTTGTATAGAGAGTGGACTTCTGGAGGTGGGCTAAAAGGTGAAGTAATACTGCAGTTGGTACTGCCTAGAGCTTACCATCTGCCACTTTTAGCCATAGCACATGGCATTCCTTTCTCAGGTCATATAGACATAAGATGTACTACGAGACATACTATGTACATTTTCTATTCACCCGGGATTGCGAGTGATGTGGTAGGATATCGTAGGACTTGTGAACAGTGCCAAAAAGTTGGTAAAACAGGGGACAAGGCTATGGCTCCATTAACTCGTTACATCCGAGTGCAGCCTCCAAGTGCACCTGCAGTTAATTCCTACTGACGCCTCTAGGTGTCAGATATTGCTTGTTCATATTTGCATCAATAATTCCAAAACCATGCCATGTACAAGGTTTCAAAAGATTTCATCTTAAACCTTACACAATAGCAAACTCAATTACATTAATATTTCATCTCTGTCTAGTGCAGGTACAGAGATATTAACTGTTGCTTTATGATATTAATTAATACAGATATAATTTTCTAATTTTTCTAAATATCTCAACAACCAAGTAACAGAGACAGAGCTCCTTAGCCTCATATGAAAGCTCTCAGCTAGATGAATAAAATGTTGCTAACAGTATGTGTGTAACTTGAGTACTTTCTGAGATATTTTAAGTTGTTTACAAAATATTACAAACATAATAGTTACTGGGCCGGATTCACAATGGCTTGCACGGGGTCTAAGAGTAGAGTAAGACTCCATGCAGCCATCATGTCCGACGAGCGATCCAGGAACAGCGTGTAGGGGAGTGTAAGAGAGCTCCTAAAACAACTCTTACACGGACAGGGCCGGGACATGCAAATTACCTCAATTGCAGCTGAAAGGCATGCAAATGAGGTAGATTTGCGATCCAGGAAACCCGAACCTGTCCGAGTAAGAGAAGTGTTATCTGCAGAAATGTACTCAGTTGACAACTGAGTACCGTTCTGCAAATAGCAAAATGGAGTCATGACAGCTCCAAATAAAGGTTGCATCCAGTAGAGGAAGCATGCCAATGGCCAAATATACAGCTATTGGCAATGTTACCCGATGCAAAATGAAAAAAAAGTAATTTCATTTTTTTTCCCGATTTTCCATGTTTAAGCGTAGCGCAGCGTCACGCAAACGGGCTGCGCTCTAAAAAAAACAGAAAAATAAAAATTAAAACCCACAAATGTGGATTTTATGCGGATTTGTATTGTACAATGCAAGGCAATGGCAGGCTGAAGACAACATGGCTACCGAGTAGGGGTTGCTAAGGGGGGAACCCAGTCTAAGAGATGTAACCAAGCATTAGTAGGCAATCCTAAGGAAATGAGGGTAAGAATAGTGAATCCCAAGTCTACATAGCAAATGAGCACAGTCAGTGGAGTGTAAGACTAGGATAAGGGGAGTAACAGAGTAGGATATAGGTGACATCAGGAGGGGGTATGTATGAAAGAAGATAATCTCATTGGAGCAGAGTGTCATGTGTTAGCTGTCAGTTGCTCATCACTGGAAGAGGTGTGTCATCAGGTATCCTAGCTAAAGTCAAGAAATAGAAGGTGCACACTGTGGGTATCACCAAAGTTTCTTGAAAAATGCTTGCAATGTGTATGCGCTCGTGTGCGCGCCTGTAAACCCGAGTAAGACAGTGTGCGCGCGTGGAAGCATCAGTGCGCGCGTTTAAACCGGAGTAAACATGTATAAGGCAGTTTAAAGTCTTGTAAGTGCCTCTGCGCTTGTGTGCACACGTTTAGGCAGGAATTAGCTAGTGTAAGTCCATCTAAGCCTGTGTGTGTGCATGTTAGCACGTGTAAGCACGTCTGCGCTAGTGTGCGCAGCGCTGCCCCCTGAGGAAATGGAAAGGGAAAAGGAAGCACAACAAACAGTAGGAAGTTAACCAGGGAGAGTCAGCAGAGCTAGCAGGTGGAAATAATCAGAATCAGGCAATTACACAGGCAGTAAACCAGCACACCCCAGCCCAGCACTTAAAACTCTGCAAACAACTTTTCACCATGTATTGCTCAGAGACACTGCAGCACTGCAGTAAGCTAAGAGTAGTGAATACTGAAAAGGCTTAACTGAGACAAAGAAATGTTAGGGGCTGCCATTGCTGTCATAAACCGACATATGCAGCATGCTGAGAGTGGTGACAATGGGAATGCTGCCAACCAACCCCCAGTGAGGAGACGGAGAAGAGTGCACAGGCCCAGGGTAACCTACCAGGGGCCACATGAGCTGGAAGTAGTGGAGCACTATAGAGTGGACAGAGACCTCATGCAGCAAATTGTTGAGCTGTGCAGGCCACGCCTCACACACAGAACCAACAGAGGGGAGTCCATTCCAGTGGAAACCAAGGTATGTGTTGGCCTACGAATACTAACAACAGGTACCTTCCAGAGATCAACTAGTAATATGATGGGGATATCACAGGCATCAGCATCCAGGGTACTGCACCAGTTTCTGGATGCCATGTCAGCACATGTCGGTGATCATGTATATTTCCCCAATTCCCGTGAGGTATTGGCCAGCAATATGTGTCTCTTCCAGCAAATAGCGGAATAACCTGAGGTAGTGGGTGCAATAGACTGCAAGCACATACGCATCAAAGCACCAGCCGGTGAGCGGGGTTGGGTCTACTTCAACCACAAGGGCTTCCCCTCCATCAACTGCCAGGTTGTGTGTGATGCCCAGGGCATAATACTGAATGTGTCTGCTGGCTGCCCTGGAAGCTACCATGATTCCCATATCTGGCATCTGACGCAGTTGTACCAGACATTTGCCAATGGGGACATCCCACACGGTCACCTAGTGGGGGATGCTGGCTATGCACTAGAGCCGTGGCTGATGACACCTATCAGAAACGCACACACACCTGAACAGGAACGCCATAATGAGGCACACGCACAAACACGAAATGTAATTGAGCATGTGTTTGGACTGCTCAAGTCACGGTTCCGATGCCTGGACACATCTGGTGGAGCCTTGCAGTACACTCCAACTACATGTACCCAAATTGTCATGGTATGTGCTATGCTACATAATATGATCCTGGGAAAACAGCTGCAGCAGGACCAGCATAGGCCTGGCCTAAACAGCCCCCCACCATTGCCAAGGTCATCACAGGCAGAGCGTGACTCGGAGGAGGAACAACCTGAGCCTGCCCCATTAGGCAGAAGGAGGCGTGCCTAGTATGCTTTGGCCTTGGCAAAGAGGCAACACATAGCACATACACTGGCTCAGTAGGAACCCTGGAAATGATACCTCTCTCTGACCCGCACATATAGTAAAAGGGATGCCTAAGTTGACACTACCTACTTCAAACATGTACAGGGAGTGTAGTATGTGCATCCGACATAGGCAGCCCTGCAGCACCACCTGAGGCATGATTGCCATGTGTCAAGCAATTTAAGGTAGTGCTAAACAGCATTTACCACCATGTAGTATATGCAAACAGAATACACACACCAACTAGTACAACTGTGGTCAGTGTCGAGTAATATTGGGCAATGTCCAGCAAAGTTGGTGAATATACAGCAATGTCGGACAAGCCTTGTCTAAGTAGGGCATAGCAGAATAAAAGCCAACATGCTCATATTTGCTTAACTGGCCCTTAAGCAGTCTGGTCTGCTCAGTATGGAAATATAAAGCAGTGATGGGCCTCGAACCCAGGATACTGTGCACCATAGTTAAAGTACTGAACCACTAAACCATGACAGCATTGCACTGTTCAGCCAGTATGAAGGAATGTTGATAAGTCTATGCAAAGTATCTCATGGAAACCCTGCAGGCACAGCATAATCCCTGTTGAGTTATGACACAAAGGTGAGTCCTGCAGTAAGAACAGAACTTTACTTCCAACACACACAGTATAAATGTTAATATCGGTCATGTTCACACACATCCACAAATGTAGTGGACTTCAGATTGCAACATACTGAAAGGTCACACTGGGCATGCTCACACACTTGGATAAATCAGACATATGTCAGGCAACAAAACATGGAAAGCCTGAACTGGGCATGCTCACACAGGCCATGTCTGACTACAGCAGTGGGCCACACATCTGGCAGTTGCATGTGTTAATCCAGGAACCTCTCACTATCCAGCAATCTGCCCTGTGCACACAGTTACATGACAACAGACACTTATATAATATAGTGGAACCCTGTTATGATCAAACATGTTCCACAGATACCTAAGTTGTTCATAGAAACTGGAAAGCAAAGATGATAAAGACCTGCAAACAGTATCAGCAGTAAATATTTTGCATCCCGAGCAGAAGCATAGGTTCAGAGGTCAATAGTAGGCTATCTGCCCTAGGGTATGTACAAGCCTAGCCAGAGTGGGTTTGGCTTTTGCAGCCCTGTCAGAGTACTACACTGTGCCAGTGAATAGTAGGTCACACAAGATAGCCCATGTATGTTTAGGCTACTGTACCTCTGTCTAGCAGGGACACAGAAGAGATCCCGGGGTGAATTTGCGATTTCCCATCCATGTGTCCACATTTGGCTTGAAGAGGGTCAGCGAGGGGCTATGTCTAATATGAAATGGGATTTTATTCCAGAGTGAGGGGAGCCTCTGGGAAATGAACCTGTCCCTCCAGCATGTCCTTTTTATTCCTGTGCTGAGGTTTTAGTCCCTGGATTGTGTATCTCTAAGGGACTTGGATTTTTGAGGTGGAGCATATCCATTAATTCGGGCTTTGACATGGCTTTGTATGTCAGGCATAGATTGCCTCTGAGTAGGTGGTAAGCAACTGAGTAGAGCTGGAGTTTCCTTAGTTGAGCTGCATATGACATCTGTTTGTAGCCCATGACCCTCTTGGAGAGGTACTTTTGGGTCTCTCCAGGTGCTGCAGGTGTCGGGAAAGGTACATCCCAAAAGGGCCATTGTATTCAAGTATGGTGCTGATGACTGATGAGTAGAGGGCACAATGACCTCACTTGATGTAGATGCGAACCCATTCGTGATAAGGTGGCATATATAAAAGGTGTTTGTAACCTCTTTGGCAATGTGATTATCAAAGGAGAGATTACTATCTACATTGGTCCACAAATCTCAAGTTACTACTTCTGTACTTAATGGATTACCACTTATGTGGTAATTTGTGTATATCTTGTTTTTCACAAAGGGGATGACTATGCACTTTATAGCATGTAGCTCGAGCTTGTGGCTCTGGCAGCAAACATCCATCTCTGTGAGACCCTTCTGGAGGATGCTTGTGTTAGCTGGAGAGTTGATTATGGCCCCCAGTTTGCAGTAATCTGCGAACCTTGTCAGCCATAATGCCCCCCTGTTAGCCTGAACCTCAGAAAAGTATATACCAAACCAGAGAGGTCCCAGAACTGAGCCCTGTGTGATGCCACTTGTAACTGGTTTGTATTTGGACATGGCACCTGCGATTCTGACAATGTGGGTTCTATCACTGAGCCAGTTTGCAACCCATCTTGTGATATAGGGGTTGATATTTAAGCTGTTAAGCTTATGTATGATATCCGAGTGGGGTATTGTGTTGAACGTATTTGCGAGGTCCATGTAGACTGTGTGGACTACCTTGCCCTCATCCATAGCTTTGGTAACTATTTCAAAGAAATCAACTAGGTTTAAGAGGCAAGATCTGCCCTTAACAAAGCCAAATTGGGTAGGGTCCAGTGTCTGGAGGCTCCCAATGTCTTTGTTTATGAGTTCCATGATAATACACTCCATAGCTGTACAGACCAGACTAGTCAGGCTTATGGGGCGATAGTTCCCAGTGTCTGTTGTGGCACCACCTTTGTGGAGTGGAACCACTGTAGCTGTATGCCATTATTCGGGTACATATCCTGTAGTAAGGCTAAGTATGAACAGTGACTTAATGTGAGGGTTCAGTTCTTCTTGGAGCTTGTGTAAGACACAGCCTGGGATACCGTCCGGTCCCATAGCTGCTGTGTTTTCTGCTTTGGCGAGGGCAGCTTTCACCTGTGCATCTGTGATGTCAGGGAGGTTACATTCAGTTGGGATAGGCATTTGTTCCTTTGTGGGTGAAGGGGGGGGAGAGGTTTGTGCTGAATCTGTCTGCCAGGATGTTGGCTGTCTGTAGTTTCGGTATATTTTGTACCGTTATGCAACAATTCAGAGCATATCTGGGAGTTTCCACCCATATTACGGACATAACTAAAGAAGGACTTGTGATTATCTTTAGTGTCTAGGGCAATTTCCCTTTGGAAACTGGCCTTTGATGATTTTATGAGGTATTGAAGTTTCTTGCTAATACTGATCAGAGATGGCTTCCATTTTTGGGATTTCGCTCTGTTATGTAGTAGCTTCCTCCTTCTGTTGTATAACTTATTTATGGCCGGGGTCCACCAAACAGGTCTCCTGTTTTTGGAGGAGTGAGGCTTCGTTTCATTTGGGATAGCACAATCCATGCATTCCTGCAGGTGCTCATACAATGCATTTGTAAAGGATTCTGCGGATTGTCCTGTTATCCTCTGGCCTGTGGGCTTTGAAGGATTCCACCTCAGTCTTGAGAAGTGCAAAGTTGGCATTTGAGAAATTCTGTACAGTGATTTCCTTGGCTGGGGGTGGGGATGGGATATGGATGTCCATGGAAATGTGTTAATGGTCTGATCTTACCAATGAGGGGTTTACCTCTGGTGTGGAACATAGAGTCCCCATGTTGGTGATGACCAGGTCCAATATGTTGTTCCCTCTTGTGGGAGTGGTGACAAGTTGTTCCATCGCATTACAGTTTATAACTTCAAGGAACTGTCTGGCAAGTGTGTTTGGGCATGAGTAGTTGTTGCAGTCAATGTTTGGGTAGTTGAAGTCACCCAATAACATAGTTGTAGAAGAGACCTTAATATTCTCCAGTGTTCTCAGGAATGCCAAGTGGGGTTCCTGTAATAGGGAGGGTGTTCTGTAGCAGGCTACAAACTGAAATGCAGTTTGGCCTGCTGTTAGTTGTACATGGATGGTTTCTGATGCTTCATGTAGTGCCACTAATCTGGAGGTGTAGGCATCTTTAATGAATATAGATACTACCCCTCCTTTTGTGCTTCGGTCCAAGTTTTGTGTGTGAAACGCATGGTATGAATTATAACCTGGTAGTGCTGGGGTGCTCTCAGGAGCCTTGAACCAGGTTTCTGTTACTGCACAGACATCGATATTCTCCATACTGAGGAGAGCCTCAAGTGCGTGCATCTTGAGGTGTAGATGTCTGGCATTGAGTAGCATTACCTCTAGATTTTGTATCCTTGGGTTGTCAATGGAGGTGTGTATGTCCTTTGAGCCTCGCCTAAAAAATGCACTATGGGGGTGGCAAGAGGCATGGCCAGTATACGAAAGCCTAAGGGTGACAGGTGCAAGCCGTCTCTAGCGAAGCAATGTGGCTTTTCAGGCATGTCATCCCAGGCTGACAGACAGTGGATCCCCACTAAATGACACCAATGCTTTAGACAATTGTTTAAACTGATCATTTTGTCTGTATACTCTGGCATCATTCTTGGTGAGGGCAAGATGCTACCCAAGGTCAGGGTCATACCAGCCTGGGCTACATGATCAGAGAGCTGCTCTATGTCTCATGTCTTGTAGTCCAGGGAGGTATGTCTCATGTCATTCACACCTGCATGGACAATGACAGAGTTATACTTGTACCTGCTTTGGAGTGACCTGAGTGCTTGCGTTATGTGGTGGGTCCTGCCACCTGACAGGCAGCTCACAGCAACCTTCTCCTTGTTCACTCAGTTGAGCGGGACGTCAGTGTGCCAGACAGTAGAGTCCCCTATAACAACTGTATTTGGTGTGTTGTTTGGCCTTAAGGGCTGTGACTGTGAGGCACACTGATTTTGTGAGATATGTGATTCATGGGTATTGTTGAGGGGTGGCTGTTGCTTGGGTATCTGCAGCCAGTACAGTTGCTGCAGGTGTTGGGTAAGGTACACCCCAAAGGTAGCACTGTAACCAAGCACGGTTGTTATTAGTATAGGGGCACAATGACATCACTCGATCTAGATGTGAAACCATATGGGATAAGGTTGCTTATATAGAAGGTCTGTCCAACCACTGTGGCAACGTGAATGTCAAAGGTGACAGTACGAACAAGTCATGTCCCCAATCACCTAACAACACCTACCATATGTAATGGAGTACTACCTATGTGTTAATGTGTGGGCATGTTGTTATTCCCAAAGGGGATGACTATGCAACTAATGGCACTTAGCTGTAGGCCATGGCTCAGGCACCAGTCATCCATCTCTGAGAGACCCTGTTGGAGTATGTATGTGGCAGCTGGAGAGGTGATCATGGCACCCAGTTTGCAGTCAAGTGTGAACAAGGTCAGCCATATTCCCCCTGTGGTAGCCTGTACGTCAGACAAATATATACTGAACAAGAGAGGTCCCAGGACTGAGCCATGTGGGATGCCACATGTAACTGGTGTATAGTCAGACATGGCACCTGCAATTCTGACCATGTGGGTGCTATCCCTGATCCAGGTAGCAATCCATCATGTGAGATATGTGTCCATATCGATGCTGGTGAGCCAATGCATAATGGCCCAGTGGGTTATTGTGTGGAAGGGTTTAGCAAGCTTTAGGTAGGCTGTGTGTACAACTGTCCCTATGTTGATGGATCTGTTAACTGTCAAAAGAATACAAACATGTTCAAGAGGCAAGATCTGCCCACAACAACACTGAAATGTGTAGGACACAGTGTCTGCAGTTTCCTGATGTCTATGTGTAAGAGTCCCATGACAATGCACTCCATAGCTTTGCATAACAGGATAGTTAGGCTTATAGGGCAATATTGTCTGTGTTCCATTCTAGCACCAACTATGTGGAGTGGGAACACTGTTGCTGTATGCCATTCCGTGGGTACATATCCTGTAGTAACTCCAATATTGCACAGTGATGTAATGTGAGGGTTACGTCTGTCATGAAGTTCGTGTAAGATGCAGGCCGGGACACCAACTGGTCACATTGATGCTGTAATGTATGCTTTGGGGAGGGCAGCACTCACCTGTTACCGTGTGGTGTCAGGGAGGTTACACTCTGTTGGGATGGGTAGTTGCTCCCTAGGGGGGATGGGGGGAGACATCTGCACTGATCCTGTTTGCCAGGATGTTGGCTATGCCAGTGGGTTCAGGGTAAGTGTAGTCAGTATGCAGTAACTCACAGCATATCAGTGACTGTCCACCCAGGTTCCTGACATAACAGATGAAGGCCTTGTGATAGTCCTACTTGTCTGGTGCAATTGTCCGTGAGAAGAAGACCTTAGATAAGTACATGAGTGATCATAGCTGTCTGCTAGTACAGTTCACAGATGCTTTCCCCATCTGGGATTATGCTCTATCATGTAGTAGCTTCCTCCTGACATTGTACAGCTCATTAATGGCTGGTGTCTATCAGACAGGTCCCCTGCCATTGGAGGAGTGAGTCTTCTTGTTATTTGGGGTAGCACAATCCATGCAGTCCACTAGGAGTCCATAGAATGTGTATGTAAAGGATTCAGCAGTCGGAGCTGTATTTCACACTGTCTCAAGGTCTCTGAAGGATACCACCTTGCTTTGGTGAAGTGAGACGTTGGCTCATCAGAAGTTCACCAAGATTACCCAGGATGGGTGTGTGGAGTGTATATGTATGTCCACTGAGATAGCTGTATGTTCCGACCTTACCAATGAGGGGTATATTGCTGGTGTGTAACATAGAGTCCCCATGTCGGTGATGATCATGTCCAATATGTATTCCCCCTTGTGGCTGTGGTGACTGGTTGTGCCATAGCATATGAATGTACAAATTGTAGTGACTGTAGGGCGAGGTTGTTGCGGCTTGAGTAGTATCCCCAGTCAATATTCATGTATCTGATGTCACCCAATATAATGGTGTTCGTGGAGACCATCATATCCCCCACTGTTCCCAGGAAAGCCGTGTGTAGTTCCTGAGTATGGGAGGGTGGTCTGTAGTAGGCAACAAACTGAAAGGCAGTTTTGAACAATGGTAGTTGTATATGCATGGTCTGTGATGCTTAGTGCAGTGCCACTAACCCGGAGGTGTATGTATCTGTGATGTATATGGATACACCCCCTAGTTGTGTTGTCCGTTCCAAGTCCTGTGGTCAGAAAGCATGGTATGAAACATAACCTGGTAGTGCTGGTGTGCATATGTGACTCTGAACTAGGCGTCTGTTAGTGCACAAATATTGCTATCCCCCATACTGATGGGAGTCCTGAGTGGCCGCAATATGAGGGTAACACATCTGGTGTTGAGCAACATTACCCTTAGTGTTATTTAACCTGTAATGTCTATGTAGCTGGGTTTGTCTTTTGAGCCCTGCTCAACAAATGCACTATGTTGGTAGCAAGAGCCGTAGCCAGCATTCAAAGGTCCAAGGGTGACAGGTGCAAGCTGTCCATACTGAAGCTATGTGGCATGTTGAGCATGTCACCACAGGCTGACAGACACTGTATCCCCTATGAATGACACCAATCTGTTAGCCAAGTGTTAAACATGATATGTTTGTCTGTATACTGTGACATCATACTTGGTGGGTGTAAGATGCTAGACAAGGTCAGGGTCATACTGGCCTGGGCTACATCATGACACTGTTCCTCCATGTACCATGTCATGTGGTCCAGGGAGTAACATCTGAGGTTTTACGCACCAGCATGGACAACGATGGTGCCAGTCCTGTACTTGTTTTGTAGTGACCTGACTGCATGTGTTATGTGGCAGATCCTGACACACGACAGACAGCACAAAGGGACTATTCCCTTGTATGGGCTGGTGAGTGGTACGTCAGAGTATCTGACAATAAGTGTCGCCTATCACAACTGTATTATGTGTGTTGTGTAGCCCGAAGGCAAGTGACTGTGTGGCACCCTGACATTGTGAACTATGTGAGATGTGGGAATTGTAATGGGGTAGCAGTTGTGTGTGTGCCTGATGTGGAGGTCTCTGCTGCTTAGGCAGAGTTCATTTACAGCATCCGAGTATGTGTATGTGTGATAATGTGGTTTGAGTGCTGTCGCCAGAGGATATGTGAGACTGATATGTGGTGTGTGTGGTTATCTTCACCACCTGATAGACTATGCCAGGCATGGGTTGAGAGAGTTCAGCACCCTGTATGTCTCTATAGGTGCATCTCACACATATATCTGGGTTTGTTGTGAGGAGGAGAGTCTTGTCTATGTACATGAGGCAGACGTGACATTGTGTCTACATCACAATATTCACCAGCTGGACTGGAGAGTGCACACAAAGCCGACCCCTGGACATGCCAGGATATCATCATGACATACTCTGTAGCCAGACGACAAAGGATCAGTAGGGTGTTAAGTGTGTAAAGGAGTATATCAGGGATTAGTGCTCAGGTTTGTTGGTGTTCTGTAAAGAGTAGCTGAGAAGGAGTCCAGACTGAATCATGACACCTCCGACAGCTATGTCATATATAGCAATGTACACACATATATGTCATGAGTCAGGGCCAACTGTACCTGACTGACAATGCCGACATCCTGACAGACAGGCCCATATACACATACCCACCTCCCACTGACGATAGTCCATATCATCATACCAGGAGATATCACATGTAGAATGGATGAACAGCTACCCCCAATGCTAAAAGCATGGCATCAAGTGGACTACATTGATTACCAATATGTGTCATGCATAAACTACAGAACAAACAGATCCTGCACCTGAACAGTCAGCTGAACCCCCCCCCCTACACAGGATGTGGAACCGTTGAATGTGTTACAGCAACATATGGCACTCCACACAAGTGTTGGTGCACAACACACCATGGGATGTACAGTCCAGTATGCCTATGAAGTATGATCTGCAAGCCATGGAGTCCATCATGGTTGAAGTCATAAACCAAGCTATTGGAAGCTGACATACATACAACCCTACTAACCGTGGTATGTTCATGTGCAGATCATGGTTCCCAAACATGCTAGACTGTTTGCAAGGCAGCCACACATGACATACATCACTGAACACAGCTACACATGTCTCACATACACTTTGAATAGCCCTTTATCAACATCCCAGACACATGTAGTAGCCACAAAACCAACAAGCTGTGCATAAATATGTGTTGACATATGAAGGAATGTCAATGTGTCCACAGATAGATCACACAAGGTAAGGATTATGAGTTCCTGTTCCAGCTGTTGACACCTGACGACCCACATGGATCATTCCTGGAATGGCATAAAACAAAGTGTACACACATTACCATGTCCAGTCTGATGATGTCAGCACCCTAGAAATACAGACAGAGAAGGGAAACCACCCAGTAAAGCAAATAGTGTGCCGTGCTAATGCATCTCTCTCTAGTATCATAACCTAATTAGGTAGGGGTTTGAATCCTGCAAACACTGACTGTGTGGGGTGTGTGTATGTGTGTGCAATTCTCTCTGAAATAGTGGCCTTTTTGAAGACTGGGAAAACGCACTACAGATGTACATTCCTCTTTGGAAAGACTGATGATGTCAGCACCCTAGAAATACAGACGGAGAAGGGAAACCGCCCAATAAAGAAATGGCGCGCTGTGCTAATGCGTCTTTCTGTAGTATCATAACCTAGTTAGGTAGGGGTTTGAATCCTGAAAACACTGACTGTGTGTGTGTTTATGTGTGAGGGGTGTGTATATGTGTGTGCAATTCTCTATGAAAGGAGTGGCCTTTTTGAAGACTGGGAAAACACACTACAGATGTACATTCCTCTTTGGAAAAACTGATGATGTCAGCACCCTAGAAATACAGACGGAGAAGGGAAACCACCCAATAAAGCAAATAGTGCACTGCACTAATGTGTCTCTCTCTAGTATCATAACCTAGTTAGGTAGGGGTTTGAATCCTGCAAGTGCTGACTGTGTGTGTGTCACTCTTGGTCAATGCAGTGTGGGTCTTGCTTTTACTATGTTATGGCATATTATGATTACAACAGTAAGTGCATTGCACACATCAGGTATATGCGTTGCAAACATATATGTGTACATGTTCCCTTAATCAGTACATAGGTGTGAAGCCTGCATACTACATGACTACATTTGTTGCCATTGACAGGTTGTGCCGCAGCTTCTCAGATCGTAGGTCAGATATGTATGTATGTGACAGGCCCATCCACTGTCATGATCCGTGGCCAAGGTCATCTGTGCCACACACACCCATGACGGCTACTTTACAGTAGTGTGAGTGAGGGTATATGCCTGGGGTATATGTCAGGCATGTTCATACACAACCATGACTGCCAATAATGGACAGTCTTTATAGGTGTACAACCGCCTTGTGTATATGCATCCAGGCCTCCAATGTGTCATGTGACACACCTTGGGACTCCACAATACCTATGGATATGTGGACACCAAGGGACACATGACATAACATGAGGTTGTATGTACACATTGGTACCCAACATACATGTTGAGGGCTACCACCAATGTGGCAGTGAAGGGATAGGAAGTATAGTACATGTGGATGACTATTCCATAGTCAGCTTACTGTTATACAGCATGTATCACATGACAGGCATCTGTCTGTATGATACCCTTGTGTAGGATATGTGTCACATCCAGGGAATGGATTGTAGGCCACTGCATGCATTACCAGATGTGGATGGACACATCCCTAGTGTGTTTGCATGTACCAAAGGGGGCTATATGCCAAACAGGTGTGGACACAGGAATGGGTGGCGGTAATTACCACTGGTTAGTGTTACCGTGTAGCACCGGAAGGATACAACTGTTACTGAGTTCCCTATGACTGTGTGTCATTTGTCAGGACAACATCCAATTATTGCTTATAGTCATGCTGTTGAGGTTATGTATACTACCAGACCGTAAATCATTGACAGATACTAACAGTATCACCCACAGCATGGTGTCTACCCATGTCATACACACATGTCTACCCATGTTAGTACATAACTGTAGTAGAATGCATACTGGCCATTGAAAGATACTGTGACATGTTCACTATGTGTACAACAGGGTATGTCACATGCCCCATGTGTCTACTATGCACGTACATACAGTGTGCACCCACCATGTTCACAGATGTACACTTGCTAATCTGTACTGCACACATCACATACATACTGTCCACTCACTAAGATATGCTGGCAACACATTACACATCAGTCAAGTGGCACATGGGTGGACAATACATAGTCAGACCTAACAGTGGTGTAAACAATGCTACATTGACAATCAGAGCTTTGATGAATAATGTCTGCTGAGATATACCTACAAGGATGTCATTACACTTTCCTGTTGACAACTTGCTAATATTGCTACACTGCTATAGTGTCACCCTGTGCATCAGCACCATGTTAGCCTGTTCCACCATCAATGTTACAGATGACAGGAGGTGACACAGGTATCATCATATGCACAGAGTGTTTTGTTGTTTGCCAGAGCCTGACATTGACCCATCCAATCGACATGTCTCTGTGTGTGTGTGTGTGTGTGTGTGTGTGTGAGTGACAACAGTACAGCATGGGCCAATGTTGATGTAATGTTTTGTGTATGTGTGAGCCCTAGTTGTTTGGTTAATGTGTGTGTGTCTGCATGCACACAGCTCCACCATGTGGCTGCCATATACAGTAGTTTGTGGGACAGCCACAGACTGTACCTGCTAGGCCGTACAGATTACTGTCTCCGGCCATGGACACAGTACCTGTGCCTGGCAGGAGTGCTATGGACAGTATCGGGTACCAACCCTGACTGGGTACTGTCCTCAGAGGCAGAGGTGGGACGACTGGACCCATGTCCCTGCTGGGAATGGCCAGAGCCATGTGCACGTGGTCTACTGGGACAGTCAATGGACAGGCCAGCCCCAGCATTGCTGGGGCTGGTACTGCCACTATGGGAGTGGCTGTGACCTGGGGGCCATCCGCAACCACTGCCAGCTGTTGCTGTTGATGGCATGCATCCGCATCAACGTCACAACCGTCCTGCACGGTCCTGGCTCATGGATAAAGTACAGTTTTGTACCTACCATAAATGTAGATGTTCGAAGATCCACATTGCTGCAGTCATAACTAGTGGGTAGTCCGTTGTCCTCGGTCGGCCCGAATACCAAAGTATTAGGCTGGCGTCGGTCATGGGCGCTCAGATCTGACGTCAGTGCGTCATGGTATTAAAGCGCATGACCGACGTCATATCCTCAGTCTTTTCTTGCCCCAGATGTCAGAAGGCCCAAAAAGAAAGGCCACAGCCAAAAATAGAAAAACCTCCAAGACACATGTACAAACAACCTCTACCACCCAAACCATACAACTACTCCAAACTACAGAGGGGAAGGAGGGAGGTAATTGACTGCAGCAATGTGGATCTTCGAACATCTACATTTATGGTAGGTACAAAACTGTACTATGTTCTTCATCTCACATTGCTGCAGTCATAACTAGTGGGTAGAATCCCAAAGCAAAGGTAAAGGGAGGCTGGCAAAATCATAAAGCATTGGGAGCTGCTAACATGCCCTGTAAGACTGCAGTGGCAAATCTAGCCCTAGATTTGGAATAAAGAGGGGGATGGTAATGTTTAGAAAAGTGTGCACTGAACTCCAAGTAGCTGCCTCCAAAATATCTTTAGTAGCTACACCCTTAAAAAGCAGTAGAAGTGGCAGTAGCCCTAGTGGAATGAGGTCTGATTCCAGCCGGAATCTCCTTACCATGATGAGAATAACAAAAAGCAATACAATGGCCAATCCACTTAGAAATAGTTTGTTTTGAAACAAGTTTCCTGAGAGGTCAAAGCAAAAGAAACAAACAACTGTTGAGACTGTCTGAACCTTTTAGTCCTGCTCAAATAATAACGCAACTGCCTGTGAATATCCAAAGTGTGCAAAATTTTCCCCTTTATTTTGGGGATCAGCATAAAAAGTAGGCAAATGAATAGATTGGTTCAAGGCCACATTTGAAACCACTTTAGGCATAAAAGTAGGGTTAGTACGCAGATACCCTATCCTTATGAAAAATCAGGAAGGGTTCAACTGCCATTAGAGCCTGTAATTCAGATACCCTTCTAGCAGACGTAATGGCCAACAAAAAAGCAGTCTTCCAAGACAAAAACTTTAACTCAGACGTAGCTGCAGGTTCAAAAGGAGGTAAAGTAAGCTTTTCCAACACAAAATTGAGATCCCAGGAAGGAGTAGGAGCTCTACGCGGGGGTCTTATGTTCTTTGCCACTCTAAGAAATTGCTTAAACAAAGGATGAGAGAATAATGGTGGGTCACAATCATAGTGAGCAGAAATGGCTGCAGCATGAACTTTTACAGAGGAGAAAGACAAACCCTTGTCTAATAATTCCGTAAGATATTGAAGAGAAACACTCAAATCAGGCCTGGAAACATCAAAGCTCTTTGCTTTGCTCCAAATAAAAAATCTCCTCCATTTATCTGCATAAACTTTCCTTGTACTAGGCCTTCTGGCCTCCAAAATAACATCCAAAACTTGAGGAAGCTGCGACCCTCCAGGTTCTAGAACAGAATATGCCAGGCTGTTAGATGCAGGGACTGAATCCTGACATTGAGGAAATGATTGCCTGCCTGAGACAAAAGGTGTGGAATTGAAGGCAAAGGCCAAGGAGGCTCCCTTACTAAACTCCTCAGCAGAGGGTACCAGTGCTGTCGAGGCCAATCTGGAGCTATTAGAATCATGGAGGGCTTGTCTTGTCTGACCTTCAAGAGCACCTTGGGAAGGAGAGGCAGAGGAGGAAAGGCATAGACGTGAAGATTGCTCCAACTGAATGATAGAGCATCCACTTTCCAAGCTGTTGGATGAAACATCTTTGTGCAAAACTTTGGCAACTGGAAATTTAGTGGAGAAGCGAACAGATCTATGTCTGGAGTCCCCCATATCACTGTCAACTGTCGAAATACATGAGGATCCAATTTCCACTCGTGGGGATCCACCATCTGTCTGCTCAAAACATCTGCTAAGGAGTTCTGTGCTCCTGGCAGAAACCTTGCCTGAAGAGTGAGGTGCAAACTGAGAGCAGTCTCCCACAAAATCATAGCTTGCCTGCAAAGAGGGTACGAATGGGTCCTACCTTGCTTGTTGATGTACCACATGACAGTTGTGTTGTCTGTTTGAATCAACACTTGTCCTGGGTGAAGTAGATCCTTGAAAGCCATCAATGCAAATTGGACTGCTAACATCTCCTTCAAGTTGATATGTAAATGTTGAAGTCTGGCAGGCCACGTGTCTTGAACCCATTTTCCATTGAGGTGAGCTCCCCAAGCCTTGTCCGAGGCATCTGTCATTAAGATCTGACTCGCCTCTGGTTGGGTCACAGAGAGTCCCTTGTTTAGGTGACATTCCTGAGCCCACCACAAAAATTCCTTTTGAATGCAAGGTATTATCTGAATGACAGTGTCCAGATCGTGGCAGTGTTGCGTCCATACATTTTTGAGATACCATTGTAGCTTCCTCATATGCAGTTTGGCATTGGGAAGCACCAGAATACAAGATGGCATGAACCCCAAGGCTTGAAGGACTGTCCTTGCAGTCAGCCTGGACCATAGAGACAATTGTTGGAAGTAAAGAGTAAGGTTTCTTTGTTTGTCCAGGGTCAAAAAGGCCATCTGGGAAGCTGTATTCAGTCTCACACCCAGAAAGCACATTTCCTGAGAGGGTACTAGACTGGACTTTGTTTCGTTCACAGAATACCCTAGGCACCTTAACACTGCCATAACATACTGTAGATGGTGAAGAAGCTTGTTTTTGTCTTGAGCAAGAATCAGGCAATCGTCCAAATAAGGATAAATTTGAATTCCTCTTAACCTTAGGAAGGCTATCACCGGAGCCAGAACCTTTGTGAACACCCTGGGTGCAGTAGATAAGCCAAAGGGCAATGCAGTGAACTGATAATGTAAAGTCCCAGCCCGAAAATGCAGGTATCTCCTGCAACTGGGCCTGATAGGAACATGAAGATAAGCCTCTTTGAGATCCAGAGTTACCATCCAGTGATCTTTGCCCAACAGAGGCAGAAGTTGTTGCAACGTCAACATTTTGAATTTTGGGATGTCCAGGTATGTGTTGAGGATAGATAAATCCAAAATTGGCCTCCAAGTGTTTCCTTTCTTTGGTACAAGAAACAGGCGAGAATAAAATCCTAGGCCCACTTCTGACAGAGGGACCTGCTGTATAGCCCCATTTGAAGAAGTAAAGAAATCTGCTTGTGAGCCTCTACCCTTTGCTGAGGAGGAACGTCTGGCATGCCCTTGAAAGGAGGCAATGTGTGGAAATAAAACTTGTAGCCTCGGTCTATAATGTCCAACACCCATTTGTCCTGGGTGACTAAAAGCCAATTTTGCTTGAAGAGTGCCAACTTTCCTCCCAAAGGTGCTGCCAGACAGGAGGGATCTGGCAGCTGAAGATGCAGGTCATTGGGCCTGTTTACGAAAGGACTGGCCCCTGCCCTCACCTGAAGATTGTGCAGGGGAACTCCACGTTCTAGGCCTGAAAGAACTCTGAGCTCTGCCCCTACCACGCCTAGATCTGCCCCTAGACTGTAAATCAGAAGAAGGATAAGCCCAACTCTTAGTAGGCCAATTCCTGCTAAACTTAGGGGGCTGCACCTGCAAAAAATCTTTAACAGTCTGCATAGACTTAGCCTTGTCTTCCATTTTCTTTAAGACAGACTCCAAAGGAGAACCAAACAAAACTTCAGACTGTAAAGGAGCATCTAAAATTCTAGCTTTAACATGCTCTGACAAATTCTGATCCTTAAGCCAGGCATGCCTGCGAATAACTGATCCAGTGGCAGCCACCCTGGAAGAAGCCTGTAAAGCATCGAAACCACACTGTAAAGAATGCTTACCCACCTGATCAGAGGCATGAACCAAATCCTGTAATTCCTTACACTCTATGCCCTCTGCCAAAGCATCTACCTTAGATTTTAACTGAGTAAGGAGAAAATTCTGGTACTTCAACATATGAAACTGGCAATTTAAAGCCCTCATAGCTAGAATGGAAGAGGTGTACACTTTCTTACCCCACCTATCCAAAGCTCTAGAATCTTTATCCATAGGAACTGGATTCTTTACAACAGAAGCCCTGACACCCTTAGGTCCCTGGCTAATAGTTTCTGGGTCAGCCCTTGGGCTCTTATACAGATATTTATGAGCCTCAGGCACTCTGTAATACCTATCTGGTTTAACTGGCGCAGGAGGCAAAGAGTCTGGATTAAGGGAAGCCTCAGAGAAAACATCCTGAACAACATCCAAAACAGGAGGTATAGCTAAGGGCCGATGTTGTGGTAAAACAAAATTCCCTAAGCCTCTTTCGAATCCAGAAATCCTGGCCTTCCCATTTAAAATGCTCCCTCATAGAATGCAGGGTTTCTGAAAAGAAAAATCCTCTGGAGGAAAAGCAGAAGGACTGGAATCCTCTGCGCCTGAATCAGAATAAGGAGGAAAATCCTGAGTGTCTTCAGTCAAGACTCTGAGTAATCTGAAGCCTGTTCTAAACATTCCCCTCTGGCTCCACCCTAGGCCTCTTATCTGGAGGGGCATAGAACCCTGATTAAGGAAATTAAATCTTCTGCCATTTTAAGCATGTGTTTTTTAGGCACAGAACCTGCAGAACTAGGACTGACACCTGAGGAAAGCAAACCAGGCCTGCCCTTAGAAGGTACCATAGAGACAGAAGGAGAAGGCCTAACCCCCTTAGGCAAAGAAGGGAGTACTGCAACCTGAGAGGCCCCCTCAGCCTGACCTGACTCCTGAGAGGCCACATCCTGCAAAATTAACGTCTCCCCTGAGACTCAGCTGAAACCTCGGCTGGATCCACAGATTCCACCGTAGTTTCTAAAGAACCGGCGTCCGGAACGGACGACTCATCCTGCTTGGACCTTAACGATTTTTCCTTGCGCTTCTTAGCGGTAGCGGGCGTCAGAGGATCCGACGGCATATTGTAATTACACCGCTTACCGAAGACAAGTCTAGCGCAATCTAACCTACGTTTAATGGTGCGCTTATTAAACTTAGCACAAAAGCGACACCCGACTACGTCGTGCTCAGGCCCCAAACAAGGAATACAAAGAGAGTGGTAATCCCTATGCGGTATCTGTTTCCCACAAGAAATACAATTATTCACTTTTTCTGACATCCGGAATTAACTGAGGCAAGAAAAACAAAAATATTCCCAACGGGTACTTAGCCCAACTTGGTTTCGGTCTGAAACTCAGAATACGAAAATTTCAGAACGCCGAACGGCACTTGCAAACGCTGCTTCTGCTTCGGACAATGCGGCAAAAAAGACTGAGGATATGACGTCGGTCATGCGCTTTAATACCATGATGCACTGACGTCAGATCTGAGCGCCCATGACCGACGCCAGCCTAATACTTTGGTATTCGGGCCGACCGAGGACAGCGGACTACCCACTAGTTATGACTGCAGCAATGTGAGATGAAGAACATCATATTGTGGAGGGCATCTATTGTCTCCCCCCAACGTCTACCAATGACCTCGGTGTAAGTCTGAATGGCACTGGCAAGGTCACGGATGCTGTCATTGATAGCAGTGTAATGTGCCCTCTGCGCCCTAAGTCCCTGCCTGGTGTACCGTTCCATATGTGCCTGAGCCTGCATTACAGCCTGGAACATACTGGATGTCGTGAGACCAGTGAGGGCACATCTGCCACGGGCAATACGACCAGAGGTGCTCCCCCGAGAACCCCTGGACCTCTGCCTATGTGGTACCATTCCAGGAATATGGCTATGGCTGCTGTGAGGGGATGCAAGTGCCATGGGTACCACACTCTCCTGGTCAGTGCCAACTGTATGCTGTCCCTCGCCTATGGCCATTGGTGGTGAGGGATGTATTGGCAGTATGAGTGTGCACAAAGATGGGGTTGAATGCTGTGTACTGTCGATTGGTGGACCAATGACAGACCCTGTCAAACCTCCCTGTATCAATATACATGTCTCATCATCAGCACTATTCATGGCAGTGGCTTCAGCTTCCCTGCTGCATTTGGCCAGCCCTAACTCAGCAGCTGTGAGAAGAAGACAGGAAACACACTTTACGGTCTACACATGAACACATGCACACATGCACACATGCACACATGTGCACATGAACACATGAACACATGCACACATGAACACATGAACACATGCACACATGAACACATGCACACATGCACACATGCACAGTAATACACTCCTCACTACAGCACATACACACACACCAGCAATCCAACACATACTCTATAGTGGGTGAAGGTGGGTGTCAGTATCACAAGATAAACAGTCACCACACACGTGTCAGCATGCAGAATATGTGTTGCACAAGACCATACAGTGCTAGTGTAGACACCCCAATGTAATGGCAGTATACATGGCTTTGTTGCAACTGTGTCGTTGTTCAGTGATTGGCTACACCCTGGAACACAACTTGTACATGGACACAACCCAATGTGTGTCAAGTGACCTATACACCCACTAGCATTCCAGGACATATATGTGACACTTTGGATGGCAACTGCTGTGCATATTGTGTATACTGGCATATGTAAGCACACACACAACATGCTATGCATATTGTGTATAGGTGCATATGTTTGCACACGCACAACATTGAGGTGCAAAGCAATGACTGCTATGAGTATAGCATGTTTTCATGTACTGCGTATGATAAACGTGTTCTGTTGTGTACAGCTGTAGCAACTATGCATATCTAAGGTGCAGTACAGTGCTGCCACACTTGTGTCTGCTGCACTGTGCAGTGTATGTGCTTGAGTCAGCTACTGACTTTAATGTGATGATTAATGTCTCACAGCAAACATGGACAGCATGCATTATGCGTAGGTGTGTTACGTGTACATGGCCTACACCTCACCTATGACATGCACATTTCATTACCATTATTAAAATGTTAACACACTCACCAGCATGTACCGTCTGCTCTGCTGTCACACCAGAGGGACCTACAAGAATATGACACAGTTTATCAGTGGCCACAACTGTGGCATTGCTGCCGTGAGTGAGTGCGCTAATCTACATTGGGAACAACAGTCAACAGTCACAGGTGTGGAGATACTATTCCAAATATCAGTATTGCACACGAGTCGCAGCACAACTGCTAAACACACAGTACACATCTCACATAAGCATATTCTAACAATACAGGTAACAGAAGTCTACAGCTAGGGCATATTACCTGCACGCTCCATGTCATCCTGCTGGGTAGCTCCGGCCTCCATGATGACACATGCATGATGTTGCTGCTGCTGTAGGCCAGGAGCCACCATGCTTAGGAGCAGCTCCTCCACTCTGGTGAGGTGGGGATGTATGGGCACACCACCACCTGTGGCAAGCTGTTGCCTATGGATATCAGATGCACACTGCCAGACATGTCTGATTAAATCACTGCAGTGATGGCGTACCTGCTCATATGTCCAGTTATGCATGCCTATGTCATTTACCCGGCGAACAAGATCTTGCCACAGTGCAGTGTGCTCATGCTGGTGCTAGCTGGCCCTGGAAAAAAGCCATGCATAGTTTTGATACAAGCTGGCCTGTATGACCTCCTCCTCTGCAGCTGTATACACAGGATTGTGGCAATGAGCCATAACCCTGGAAGACAATTAAACAATATGTGTGAGCAAGTCATGTGGCACACTTAACATTATGAAGTACAGATATCACTTAACTGCCAGATATAGCATCTGTCTGTCTATCAGAGGATACACATCTTCAATACCACTTATCAGTGCTCAGTCCACCACTGCCTGACAGTGGCTGCTGCACTCCATACAACAAACCAGTATACACCAGTACTTGACACACTGTATTGGATACAATGCACAACCTCACACTGGGGGTATATATCAAGCTAACGCATGATGAATATTGTCATCCAATGCAGTGAATGTAATGTACAGTTACAGTATTAACAGTAAACCACCCTAGTCTTTGATGCCATACCCCTACCTAACATATGTGCACAGTTGTTAATATAGCTGGCATACTGCTGTAACAGAGTATACATGTTGCTAGGTACACACACATACCCTGTAATACACATGTGATTGCGGCCATGGTACAGGCATCATTACACACACATTAGTCAAACATACAACACACAAATGTATGCCAACACAGATGAGCATTACCTGTGTACCTTATAGTAGTGTGTGCCCCTACTTACAGATACCTATGCCTGAGGAATGTAATCTGTGCAGACTACAGGAAACACACAAGACAGTGACACCAGGGAATGTGAACATACACCATACTGTGGTGTTTAGGCCTACAGCTTCAGGTAGTACAACAGTTCATATGTGACCTGGATTCACCAGATGTACCACTTACTGAGCATACATGTACTGCTACAGCCTACAATGGGACACCACAGTCATACACAAGGTACTACATCACAACATATGCCATCCTACTATGTCTGCATCCTGATAACTGACACATCTTTCTCTGCCCTCACACCAAGGACACAAACTACCATGACAGACACAACCTCACGCTAAGCTATCACACCTTTACAGACCTTGCACACAGTCAGTATCACACACATTCCACCTCACATAAGTGGTATTGCACTGAGTACATGTGTGTGCACATTGTGTCATTGGTAGGTACTACACTATTGGGCCGGGGCCTACAGCAGCCTAGCCATATGCTACCCTGCCATTTGACACACATGTAATGTGATTACACTTGCTCTTGTCAAACGGATACACAGAGGTGATTCACAGGGCATATTACCTATCTCCATAACATTCATCAGGGGTATGTATGACATCTACTAATGATGAGCCATGTTTATTAATGCTGGGTAGTTTAGTCCAGAGTATGGCAGATTTGTGTATAGGAACCTGTACCTCCAGCATGTGCTGTTCAGTGCGTTGACATGGATTAGGGCCCTAGGTCATGTAGCCCGGAGGGATTGTGAGGTGTTGTCATGGTGGTTGGCCGACTGCTATGGGTGTGACATACCTCTGTATGTCTGGCAGTGGTAACCTCTGTGTATGATGTATGCAATGCACTCTAGCTGTGGTTTTGTGAGTCAGTCTGCATAGGGTATATATGTGGGGCAGTGTCACTCTTTGTTAGGTATGTCAGTGGCCTTTCCACTTGCTGTGGTTGTCATGTGAGGTACATACCACATGGGGCATTGTGAGGAGTAGGGGGGTACACTGACCTATATTTCCCTAGATGGCACACCTTTTGTGTTGACACGTACCACGTAGAGGGATTACAAGACTAGTGTGAAACTGTGATTATCAGAGGGGAGGCTACTGTACACCATGTCCCATGTTCCCTTCTGACACCTTCAGTGTTGGGCAGGCAACCACCTATCTGGTAGTTAGTGTGTAAAGTGTTTTGGAATGGGGTATGATACTGCAGTATCAACACTGGTGTTCAGTCAATGCGTTGGTCACCAGGCACCTGTTGCAGTATGTCTGACCCCATGTCTCCCTCTCTCTCTCTCTCTATATATATATATATATATATATATATATATATATATATATATATATATATATATATATATAGATATATATATATATGTATATATATTAGTAATAAACAAGCTGATGGGAGAATATAAAGGCAGGTACCAGTATTTTGCATAAGCTATTCAGCCAACGAACAGTTCAGTTCAATATGCCTTTCGGCTAGCAAGCAGTTCAATAAGTTTGTTTGCGATCAAACAAACACAACAGCAAAATAAAAAGCCTTTCGGCACGGTAGTCCAAATAGTTCACGAACAAATTTTCGCTCTACTTCTCTAAGTCCACAGGTTATTTCCACATCACCAACTTCAACTGTTAAACAAACAATAAAGCCACATATGATAAAAAGCTTTATTTTACATGAAAGATAGGCTAGCGCTTTCACCCGTAGGCTTCCTCAGGCCAATAACTCATGCAGCTTACATGGCCTTTTTATACATATTCTATAACAATTATCCTACAATCATTTCCTGTACCTTAATTATTTAATCAATCAATTAATTTAAAATCAATATAAATTACTATATAGAAGCGCTATATCTAACTAAAATCTTTAAATAAATGTTTATGTATAAATACCACACAGACATTTGAATGCATATATTTATGTTTGCGCATATGCATAATATGATCGTATAAAAAAAAAAAATATATATATATATATATATATATATATATATATATATATATATAGATAGATAAACACATATATTTATGTGCACATGCATATAAATATACATATAAAGTGTGATTATACACAAATAAACATAATATTTGGCACAGCCTAATATCAATCTCATATAAAAATGCATCTTTATATAAAAACATACTAATAAAACATATATAATATAATATATAATATCAAGGTTATCCCCATACATAATTTATTCTATTTCCACTGATGGGTTCTACATTGTAACTTCCTGCCTTTTAATGCTGGCTTTATAGGAATCCTATCATTCAACCCTGGTGGCTGGTCAGCCCTAAGTCTAATTATCCATTTTATTTTGTTTTGTTCAGTTCTATTAGATATATCTCCTTGTCTAATAGTTACATGATTATGCTGAACTACCATGAACTTAAACTTATGTTCTGTGGAAGTCTCCATTATGTGTTTTGATGATGCATTATTACTCATTTTCATTTTAATATTATACAAGTGTTCTCTGATACGATCTCTCAATCTCCAATCCGTCTTGCCTACGTAGAATGCTGAACAGCATTCACATGAGGCAAGGTAAACTACATGAGAGGTATTACATGTAGCTTGTACTGAAAATGTATACCATTGCTGTGTTATAGGATATATGAATATTGCTGCATCATTTATCAACGGACAATATCTACACTTCTTACATGGTTCTGTTTTTCCAGTATTGTTATACTGATTCTCATCCCCTATTTTGTTGGGGCCACATAGCATTCTGTATAAATTTAATTTATTTTTGTATATAAATTTTGGAAAACTACCGACTACACTTGATATATTGGGGTCCACTGTCAATATTTCCCAGTATTTTTTATATGCATCTCGTACACCTGCCACATCTTGGGTATGGTATATACATACCTTGATTTCTTCAGGGGCATAATTCCTATCATCTTTAATATCCATGATTCCTACCTCTGTATTCCTATCAGCAAAATATGGATACGCAATATTCTCTCTCATTTCATCTATATGCTGAAACCCTTCATTTACTTCCTCTAACCTGTATGATCTATCCAAAAACTTCTCTTTTAGTTTCTCCAATTCACTCCTATATCCATTCTCTGTTGAATTCAGGTGTGAAGCCCTCATTGTTTGTCCCTTTACTATATTTTTAAAAATAAAGCCTGGATGCATACTTGTTCTATGCAGGAGTGAATTCCTATAACAGTCCTTTCTATATACTCCAGTATTTAAAATACCACTAGGTAGCTTCTCCACATATACGTCCAGATATGATATAAGTTTATTTGACACTCCCATGGTAAATTGTTAGAACAAAAACAGACTAAGTTTAAAAGGGATACACAAGATTTTAGCAGGGGACAGGTGTTCACTTGGCCGAGAATAAGCAATAGTAATGGCCTAATTAAAAATGTGAGGGAGCAACGGAATCTAGATGTATCTGCTGATAAGAAAAGTAATGCTATTTCTGAATGTATTGGTGATGGGAAAAATGTTAAGAAAGGTAAAACCACTACTACTATAGAGAACACACAGAAAAGTAGAAAAGGAAAAGTAGTGGTTACTACAGCACTGATACATAATGAAAATGTTGATAGTAATAATGAAATAAGTTTATTAACACCTAATATAGTAGAAAAAAACATCAATAGTGTAATAGACACTGAAGGTGAAGTGAATAATGTGATAGAAATGGTAGAACAGGAGACTAATGATGTGTTAGTAAGAGAAAAGGCCCAAGAAAATAACTATGTTCAGCATTCTACGTAGGCAAGACGGATTGGAGATTGAGAGATCGTATCAGAGAACACTTGTATAATATTAAAATGAAAATGAGTAATAATGCATTATCAAAACACATAATGGAGACCTCCACAGAACATAAGTTTAAGTTTATAGTAGTTCAGCATAATCATGCAACTATTAGACGAGGAGATATATCTAATAGAACTGAACAAAACAAAATGAAATGGATAATTAGACTTAGGGCTGACCAGCCACCAGGGTTGAATGATAGGATTCCTATAAAGCCAGCATTAAAAGGCAGGAAGTTACAATGTAGAACCCACCAGTGGAAATAGAATAAATTATGTATGGGGATAACCTTGATATTATGTATTATATTATATATGTTTTATTAGTATGTTTTTATATAAGGATGCATTTTTTATATGAGATTGATATTAGGCTGTGCCAAATATTATGTTTATTTGTGTATAATCACACTTTATATGTATATTTATATGCATGTGCACATAAATATATGTATTTATGTATATATATATATATATATATATATATATATTTTTTTTATACGATCATATTATGCATATGCACAAACATAAATATATGCATTCAAATGTCTGTGTGGTATTTATACATAAACACTTATTTAAAGATTTTAGTTAGATATAGCGCTTCTACATAGTAATTTAGATTAATTTTAAATTAATTGATTGATTAAATAATTAAGGTACAGGAAATGATTGTAGGATAATTGTTATAGAATATGTATAAAAAGGCCATATAAGCTGCATGAGTTATTGGCCTGAGGAAGCCTACGGGTGAAAGCGCTAGCCTATCTTTCGTGTAAAATAAAGCTTTTTATCGTATGTGGCTTTATTGTTTGTTTAACAGTGGAAGTTGGTGATGTGGAAATAACCTGTGGACTTAGAGAAGTAGAGCGAAAATTTGTTCATGAACTATTTGGACTACCGTGCCGAAAGGCTTTTTGTTTTGCTGTTGTGTTTGTTTGATCGCAAACAAACTTATTGAACTGCTTGCTAGCTGAAAGGCATATTGAACTGAACTGTTCGTTGGCTGAATAGCTTATGCAAAATACTGGTACCTGCTTTTATATTCTCCCATCAGCTTGTTTATTACTGTTTGTGCAATTTTATCTTGGGAGAAGTTATCGCGAAGTGGTGGTATTGTTTATTGTTATATATATATATATATATACATACATATATATACATATATACATGTATATATATATATATATATATATATATATATATATATATATATATACATATATATATATATATATATATATATATATATATATATATATATATATATATATATATATATATACATACCTATATATACCCAGATATATCCAGATATATCTGTATATATCTGTATATCTCTACATATATTTATATATGTAATATTTATATATGTATATATCTATATATCTACATATATCTATATATATACATATCTATATATATATATATATATATATATATATATATATATATATATATATATATATCTACATATATACAGGTATATATACACATACTTGTAAACATCCATTGCTGTACATATACATGCACATATAGGCACATATACTGGCCACCTTTCATGTTGGGAATATGAATCATTAAACAGTTGTGAGACATACAATTTTATAAAAATATTGCACAGTGTTGCGTAGAATGCATTTTGCTGTCCTCAGGCCATATAGCTGTAACAGGCCTCACTGTCTCAGTACCACAGCATTTAACCACCACATGACATATACCTGCACTGCTTGCTGTTTTCAATGCTACACACTACAACCTACATAGATATGTGGACATAGCAACCTTCAACTACATATATATGTCTAGCCTTCACTAACAGTTGCAGTATGTACCTTGCCCTATGCACATCTGCATTTACATATAGATATGGACTGCGCACACATATGGAGGGTTCACAGTATATACAGTACCCTTCATACACATCATTCACATCCCACCAAATACATATCTGTTACATACCTTACCTTTGTATTTCTTACCTCTGTCTGTTGTACCTGTTGACGTTTATTTTTCTTTTTAAATATTTTTTTTTTGGTGTCTACAAACACCTCTGTTTGTTTGTTTTTTTTTTCTGTCTCGCTTGCTTGCTTGCTCTCTCTCTCCATATGCTGCAATGATATAATTGCATGTGTGGACAGCAAGTACAGGCTGCTTTTGTAGGTATCTGCACATGTGCATGTGATGGCCTCTGCACCAATTGGTGCCCACCATTTAGTAATTGCATGCAGCCTGCTGTGTGCTAATTGCAGTTCTCGCTGTGATTTCAGGACACTGCTATAAAATGATAGGTTAGATAGGCATAGGCCTTTCAGTTTTGCAAGGTGGGGACCATGCTTGTTTGCTGTGGACACTGTTGTGTGAGTCAGAAGGATGGTATATGTCTCATATCTGAAGCTGGGTTGTAGACAGTGAAATGCATGTTGTACTGAAACCTGACTGTTGCTTCTTCCAGTACACTCTTCTCAGTGTGTCAGTTTACTCATACCTCCTAATGCTAACACTGGATACATGGGAGTATGTACTTTGTTTTGGAATTAGGAAATTAACTAGCATACAACAGTGGTTATTCCAATGTATTGCTCTGGCTTTCCTATATTCCCTTCACATTCACCCCTTGTAATGCATGTTATATTTCTGTCTGTCTTGAAATGTATTGCTCTGGCATTCGTAGTTTCCCTTTACATTCACTGCTTGTAATGCATGTTACATTTCTTTCTTGAAATGTATTGCTCTGGCTTTCGTATTTCCCCTTTACATTCACTCCTTTTAATGCATGTTATATTTCTGCCTGTCTTCAAATATATTGCTCTGGCTTTCGTAGTTTCCCTTTACATTCACTCCTTGTAATGCATGTTACATTTCTTTCTTGAAATGTATTGCTCTGGCTTTCGTATTTCCCCTTTACATTCACTCCTTTTAATGCATGTTATATTTCTGTCTTGAAATGTATTGCTCTGGCTTTCATATTTTCCCTTTACATTCACTCCTTTTAATGCATGTTATATTTCTTGCAGCACCAAGTTATTGTATATCTGCTGTGGCTTAGTGGTATGTCATGCAGACTGGTGAGTCCAAGGTGTGGGGTTTGAGACTGACAAGGATATTTTATTTTGCTGCTGAGCAGTACAAGGGCCTTGTCATACAGAGTAAGTAAGGCACTTTTAAGCAGTTGTAAGGGGGTTTGCATGGGTTTGTGCGACGCTTAGCAATGCTTAGCTAAGCGCACACAAGCTCACACTCACGCACTCACATAAAGCGCTGCCAAAGTCTGGGCAACTGTATTTAGCTGGGTAAAGCGCTGCTACATTCTGGGCAACTGTATTTAGCTGGGTACAGCACTGCTTAAATCCTTATATCACATCAAAATAGTCAAATCATAGCATTCCACATAACCTGCTGGTAAAGATCCACAGGACAAGATTTGTGTTATGGCATTCCTATTTTCCCTTTACATTCACTCACAGTAATGCATGATATATTTATTACAGCACCAAGTTATTGTATATCTGCTGTGGCCCAGTCTAGTGTGTTCAAGGTCCGGGGATCGAGACTGACAGGGGTATTTTATTTTGCTGATGAGCAGACTACAGGCCTTGTCATACAGAGTGACTAAGGCACTTTTAAGCAGTTATAAGCGGGTTTGCATGAGTTTGCACGACGCTTAGCTACACTTATCTATGCTTAGCTAAGCGCATACAAGCGCACACACGCTTACAACTGCTTAAACATGCTTACTCCCGCTAACACCCGCGCTATTTTCTTTTAAAGAAAAGAAAATGGGGAAATAGGAAAGTGGTGAAAAAGGGGACACAAAGAGGGTAGGACAGTAGGAAAACAAGCTCGGGATGTGCAGGAAGGATGTAGGGAAGGCCCATAGCTGCCCAATTCTTTACCAGCAACAGCTGTGTATATGTTAGAAATTTAGAGTGAGATTTTAAACCTTCCACCCCTGAGAGAGGAGTGAGGACAACAAAGTATGTTGTAGAGCCAATTGTCATTATCAGTTTACATGTCCAGCAGACATGTGTGCAAAATGGGCAACTATGTATGGGGCGTAATTTATTTGTGGGAACAGAGTGCCCTTTTTTTTTTTCAGGTGAGAGTGGAATGTGAGGTTCAGGAAGTAGGTATATTTGGGGAGGTAGGGTGGGGAGGTTAACAGACAAGATGCATACAGGGCGGAGTATGACACATGTGGGGGGTAAACACAATTGACAGTGTCGGATGTTTGGATATCGCAAGCCCATGAGCCCACAGATGGCAACAGTGGAACTTAGATCCCCACCCGTGGGCAGTTACCACTGCGCCTTCACAGCCCAGACCGGGGCTGTGCTGGGGGTTGAATAGGATGGGCAGGCACACCCGTGAGTTGCGCCACTCTCGTCTCAAGCTGGCGTAGGGGATCAGTCACGGAACGCCTGATCTCACTACGCACCACAGACTGGACCCTTTGGAGGGTGAGTGGAGGCTCTCCTCCAGCCACGCTTGCAGAGGGGGGTGAGCCCCATCCCCTGCAGCACTTCCACCCGAAGGTGGCACAGGGCCACCGGAGGAGGAGGTCACGGCCTGGGCACTGGTGCCAGGTGCACTCGCCAGCTGAGGTGGGAGAGGTGCGTCCACTGGCACCCGCCTTCCCAGTTGTCCTATGTTTAGCAGTATTTAATGGCATTTTGGGTTAGTAACAAACAACACCATTCCACATTAGTTGTAATAGCATGCATTAGTATTCCCATTCACCAAACACACATGCATTCCAAAAGTTGAACAGCAAGCATAACACATGAATATTTAGGACAACAGTGGACATTCCAATAGCATGCAGGATTGATTGGTGGCAACAAGCCATCAGGTTTGAATATGTGAACAGGGCACATGCATCAACGTACATGCAGATATGTATAAACCAACAGGACAAATGTCCACAGGAATTAATTGTGAATACACGTACCCAGTTTGGTGTGGAATAGCATCATTTGTGAACATTAGGTAGGGTGATAAAATATTACATTAACAACTTAAAATACCTATATGTATACTATACATTCCTACTAGATGCAGATATATATATCCCCTACATGTATTAGTACAGTTTCCTGTATGTAACCTTACAAATGTTGGTGATGGAGATGTTACTGCTACATTAATATACATTCCATTTGTATTCATCCTGCTACATTTGAACAGTTACGTACAGTTCTAGCAGCACACTGACATTTGTGGGATCACAAGCACAAGCTGCTCATGTACCGGATTAACAGGTAAATACTATACATGACACAGTTGAGGACTATAAATATTCTTCCGACATACTGGCATTCCCATCAGACAGTTTATATGGGCCTAGACAACTGTGGATGTTCAGCATTTCATACAACCATACTATCTCCATAATGCAAGGGTATAACAACATATCCGAAATGTGGGATGGACACAGTCCAGGTATTGTACTTTATTAAAACATTTCACTCTTTGGTTGTGGCTGTCTCATTCATTTCATTATGTCGTGCATGCAGTATACCTTTATTACAGACTTCAAGGTCTTTCTCACGCTCTCTCACTTATTTTATATTTACATTTCAGGATGGTACTTAATTCTAGGCTTTATTAACATTTATTACTGGGTTACAACAATCCTTTCCAGCTGACTCACTTATTTCATATGACAGTATATACAAGGATGTATTAAATACTTTTCTGTCCTTTATTGATAGATTACAACACTCATTTTCAGGCTGAAACAGTTATCTGATATTACAATACAGGTGGGAACTCTATTTGAGACTTGATTACTCTTTATTAATGGATTACAATACTCCTTTTCAGGCTGCATCACTTATCTGATCTTAGAATACTAGCAGAAGCTTTATTCTAGGCTTATTTGACCTTTATTACTGGGTTACAACACTGAACTCTTTTACAGGCTGTCTCACTTATATTCTATAATAATACCAGCTGAATAATTACTAACCTGCCTGGTGGCGCAGCCTTACCAGCCTATCAGCATAGGCTTGCCGATTCGCGGAACGAACACCTGCAGCTGTAATATAAATGAAGGGATATCGGAACATACCTATCCATACTATAGGCTAGGATAGCATTTCTTACATACTTAATTACATGTATACTTACTCAGTAGTGGGGCATTGGGCATTTGATGGGCCTCCTGGATCCATTGGTTCAGTTGGTCCTCCTTTCATCGCTTCAGGTCCGCATGGTGGTGATGGACCTGTTCACCAGTCCTCGGAATGCCTGTGGCACTGGTGAGATCATGTGCCAACTGGTTCCATGCCTCTGCCTTATACACACCCCATTGAACCTGGCCCTGCATGAGTCGGCCTTCATGATGATGGACTAGGAGCCAAACCATATATTTGGACTCCTCAATGCCCCACCTTTGCGCTCTAAAGCGATTTCCCTCTCCGACACCTGCCATCCTGACTGCAAATGGGTACCACAATCAGTTATGGTGTGTATTCCCGCCTATGGAGCTTATATATGCCAGTTTTTCTGCACTTATTTGTGATTGGCCGTTTTGGAAATTTCTCAGCTAAGAGCAAACCTGCTTTGTCATGGTTATATTTTCATTCATTCCTATATGTATGGTAATACTGGATTTCTAGGTAAAAGTGTCATAGCTTAGTGGTTCAGTACTTTGACTATGGTGCACAGTATCTAGGGTTCAACCCTTGTCATTGCTTTTTTATTTTACTACTGTCTAGACAGGCTAGGAGGTGTGTCTGTGTAAAGGCGACTTTGCTACACGTTGCCCAACGTTGCCCAACGGTAAGCTGGTTGGCACACTGCGCAGCTCCACGCAAATGGTTTACGCTGGGTAAAGCGTTATTTAGTTATGTGCAGTCATATTAAGCTGGGTTCAGCGCTGTTTGGCTACGGGCACTCATTTTAAGCTGGTAAAGCGCTGCTTGGCTACGGGCACTCATATTAAGCTAGGTACAGTGCTGCTTAGCTACGGGCACTCATATTAAGCTACGGGCAATTATGATCCTTTTTATATATACATAATATAGGTTTTGTTCAGAAATACATGGGCCATTTCATTACATTTTACTTAAATTAAATTTATATATATCGGGGAATTGTTTCATACTTATTTAAAGAAAAATGGAGGGGGGTGTTGTGGGGCTCGAACCGTGACTACCTATTCTTTGGGCGATGTCTCTACCGCTATGCTATTGCTACTTTGCTTAATTTTCATATGTAGATCTTATATGCTTTCCAATGTCATATCTGTTAACTGTGGCTGAGCGAAGGGCATACCCGGGCAAACGAGCGCAAATGCAGGCAAACATATTGGAAATTATAAAAAAAAATTGAAATGGTTATTTTTACTTTTTAAACACTTTCACTAGGGTTTAGTCTGTGGGGATGTGTGTTGTTGTGTTTCTTGACATTTCGGCGGACTCGCTCGTGGGTGTTTACTATCAGGACTCTAACTCTTCTGGGGCGTGTCCCTTTGCATTATTCGGCAATTGGACACGCCCCCTACTTTCCTGCACGGACCGTGTTAGACTAGAGTATGAGTCAGCATGCCTCATGAATATGCATGGCATGCTGACGTCATACCGTTCAACTGCAGCTTCCGTGTAAGACTTATTTAGTCTTACACGGAGGATTGCTGAATCTGGGGGACTGTGTTTGCTGTGACTTATAAAATTCAGTTTAAGGCATAGAACCTAAAGAATACCATGACTATAAAAATAATTTGTGCTGAACAGTTTGCCATTTATACTTCTTTCATAACCCCTATGGTTCCAGAGATATGAACATTTGTTTGAAATGTGTGGACATAATTTGATTCTGTCAAAAGTTTTAGATTCTGCCCATTGGAATTTACAGTGCAAACTTACTGAGCTCCCTTGAAGTGAATGAGTTAATGCCTTTGCCTTATCAAAGTGCGGTTTCAGAGAGTGGCCCTGGATATTGTGGGATCCCTAAGTACTCCAAGTTTTACAGGAAAGAAATACATCTTGATGGTAGTAGACTATGTTATCAGATATCCTGAGGTGGTGGCTCAGTCATCTATTGAGGCAGAGAAGGTGGCAGATGCTTTGCAAGAAATCTTCAGCTGAGTAGGTTTTCCATGAGAAATACTAACTGACTGAGATGCCAACTTCATATCAGACCTGCTGACTTGTCTGTGAAAGGTAGAGTAAAACATCTAAAGAACACCCCCTACCATTCCCTAATGGTCTTGTGGACAGGTTAAACTCTACATTGAAGACTATGTTACTGGCATTTGCAGACCAACATGTGAAGGAGGTCTTGGATAGATTAAATAAGACAGGATTAACCATTAAACCCAGTAAGTGTCAAGTGGGTGTGGCAGAATTTGCTTACTTAGTACACAGAGTGGGAAGTGGTAAAATTAGGCCAGAACTTGTCAAGGTGGAAGCTATCCAAGAATGACCAGTTCCAGCTCCGCCAACTTTCTTCATAAGGAGAAGAACACTGCAGTGGGGTTAATAATGCCAATGCAAATTGATTGCACAGGAAAGGAGTAGGTTGATATTCCCAGACAGACTCATTTTTCTCAAGCATCATTTTTCAAGGGTCACTTGAAAACCAGGCTTGAGTCATAAGGGGGAAATGTGAAGAAAATGAAAATACTGTCATATGTGTTAGCATGCCTGGCAGGAGATTTGTGTATATTCTCAGATTAACTTGTATTGTATGCCAGCATGTCTAATTGTGAAATGTAAATACATTTTTTAAATGTTATTTTCCTGTTTACACAGAATGTTCAAAGAATCTGTCAGTGTTTTGATACATTTTTGATTGCACAAGTTTGTGAGGGACATTCTAAAGTACAAACTGTGGAGAATCAGCTGAACAGTAGGTGATGTCATTATAATGTTCCTGGTTTCTAGGTGATTATTTGAACAGCTGATTGACAGGAAAAATATTTTTTTCAAACAGCTGACTGTTATTTTTAAAATAAGACAGCTGAGGCTGTTAAGCTGAGCAGTTAGGTACTGAGCAGTTTGTGCAGAGTTGCAGTCAGTTACAGTGCTGTGCAGTGCTACCCAAAGAAAAGAGAACTCACCAAAAATTGAAAGCCTGCCTTTACCTTGCTGTTATGTGTTAGATTAGATCAAGGACAGTATTCCCTAGTTAGGTTAGGAAAGCTTAATTATTAAGATAGAGTTTTCAAAAATTATGGACTTCTATCCTACAGTTTAATTTTACATTTTTGGTGTTTGAATTCTGGTGTTTATTGAAAGCTATTGACTTACATTCTTGTAATTATTTTACTTATTATTAAATTATTATTAATAAATGTTTTTCATTACTTTACATTGTAGCTGGAAACCAGTGTGTTCTTTAGAGAGTGTTTATACATGTTTGATACTCCCCATGTCCCCTAGAAGGCCTGGCTGCTCTGATCATAGCAATCATTTATTTTGATATTTCATTTTCATCACTGGACACCCCTTTAGAAGACACCCTGATTGGTGGCAGCATTACTGTATTATTTTGGGGAAGGGACACAGTTGGAAATCTGTGTCAGGCTTTCCCAGAAGTGTTTGGATGTGTGAGATATAAATTTACTGTGTGTGTGGGTGTATCAGATGTCTTAAACTGGGACTCATTGCTCTGAAGTGTGTAATAAGGAGTTACATTAGGGGTGGACAGAAGTATACAGTCCAGTCCCAGATTATTGAGCATGTTCCTGTTTTTAGGGGATAATTGTGAAATATTACTACCATTTAAGTGACGGTTTCACATTGGAGACAGTAGTGATGGCTGAAGCTCCTTAGTTACTGACGCAGGATAGTAAGGGACGTCACATTAGTTGTTGGCAGTCTGGTAGGGTATTGGCCAGATGTCACAGGGTGGCAATCCTTTGGTTATAAAACCTGTATGTCCTCAACCACTTTCACTCCACACACTTGATCTGAAGTACTGCTTTGCTTTTATTAAAGATGAAAGTGAGACTTTCCCTCCCCGGAGCTTAGCTCTGCACACTCTGCAAAATCTAGATCAAACTTCCCTTCACCAGTATTGGGGCAGGCTGGTCTTCAGTTTGATACAAACTTTTGATATTAACTAGACAAACTGTTTTTAATCTGTGACATTATCCTCTGCTGTGTCATTGGATTTCCCCCTTGAAGGGCAGAAAGGCATTACTTTTCTCAATCAATGTTAAACCTACACAAAGATGACACTTTTACAGGCAAGGGAAGACCATAGGGGGTTGACCATAAGTTTTCTGCAACAGTCATCCTCATACCCCTTTGGAAAACCCCTTTACCTTTACATTAAACTGTATTGTTCTTCAGATTATGTTGTGAATACTTATTTCCTGCTATTTTATTCTCAGTTGTTACTGTTTATTGTTTTTATCTAAGCTGTTTACATATTTTGCTAGCTACATCAGATCAATACTACTTAGCTAATATTGAGTAAAAAAAACAAAAAAACAAAAAAACAAACATTTATTTGGAAGAAAATTACTCAGTGGATTAATTTGCCAGATTTTAGTAGTGTCAGATTTTTTTTGAATTTTTTTTAACCATACCCACTTAATTTCTTTGTTTGTTTACTTGTGCTGAAGACAACAGTTTTTATTCATTGAGTCACTGGAACTGAATTATTTGACATAAGAACTATCTTACTATTCTCTCATGGTTAATATGACAGTCTTGTGACCCATGTTGACTAAGAAGAACAAAACAGTTGGGATATTACCACAACAGTTAGGATACTGTTTCATCTAGTAGGGCTTTTACTAATTGTAATCTGCATTAGCACGGTTAGGGATACACTGTGTGCATTAGCTTTTGTGTGGTGTAATTATTCCAGTTGACTATGCTGTAACTGAAGTGCATCACAATATATTAGGTTTGATTTTATCTTCAAGGTCCTTGTAATTATAGTGGAGTTTCTGTAAAAAAATAATGTCTGATATGAGGAGGGGAAGGTAGGAAAAGGAGAAAAAAGATGTCTTCATATGTACCTTACAAAACAAAAGTAGAAAGTACAAGGCTGTCTTATTGGTTAAAAGATTAATCACAGAGGACCATTCTGTGGATTATTTATTGTCTGACCTACCACTTAGGCCAGTTTGACAAGAACAATTATACCAGGTATAAAAAGCTCCAGGCAACATAACTTTAAGGATCACACCAACACAAACTCCTCCACTATCTCAAGGTAAATTACAGAAAGTGGATGGCAAAACTGAAGTAAACAGTTAAATTAAGGAGGACTTCTATGCAATACTATAATATTTTTTCAGATTTGATCCCTACGTACCAAAACCCAAGAAGACAGCAGCTGCAGCAGTTCCAAAGTGAAGGCTTAGTTGTGGGAGTTTGATGAAACCAAGGAGAATCACTTAGCCTCAAAGAGATTCTAGCAAACCATATGCAACTTGTAGGGAGTAGGACATTACCAAAGCTGTTCTTAGCAAGGATGTTGAAACAATGACCTCAACTGCAGAGACTGTTAGGAGGTGAAAGGAATACTCTGGCAAACTTTCAAACCTGGTGGGCATGTACCACTTTGAGATGAAATGCCAGAAGTAACTGGTGGGATTTGATCTATTTTTGTAGATGAGGTCACTGTTGAAATTAAAATTTCTGAAGTGGCAAGGTTGCAAAAGTGGAAGGAATTTGGATGGAAATGCTGAAGGTGTTGGATATTGTTTTGGTATCATTGTTAGAGCACCTTTTCTGTGATGTATGAAAAACTGCAAAAGTACCTTTAGACTGGAAAACTTGGGTGGTGCTCCCATTTTCAAAAACAGGGAAAAGAGCTGTATAATCAAATTACAGAAAGCTCATGCTTCTTAGTCTCTTTTGGAAACCTTGTGCTATGGTGCCAGAAAAAAAAAATGACAGCAGAGTCTCTGTTTCAGGCAAAGCAGTGCTGATTTCACCATTGTTGTGGAACAGTGGCTCAGTTGTTTGTCTTTGCATGGATACTGTAGGGGCTGTTTGAGCTTACCAATACAGTCTATGTGTATTCAGCAGATCTTGAAAAAGCATACGGCAATGTTTCAGGAATTTATTGTGGGAGTTCTACAAAAATATAGATTTCTGTGGTCACTTTTATGTGTCATTTGGTCCCTGTTCCAGCAAAGGAGACAGTGCTCATACTTTTGAGACTAAGTCAGATATGCTCATGTTCATGGTAAGAGAAGGATTCCACATAGACTCCATAATTTCTTCCTTCCTGTTCATGAATTTCATGGATAGTACAAGACAACAAAGTACAACTGAAATGTGGAAAATATCCAGGCTGGGAACAGGAGGATCAGATATTTGTTGTTCACATACAAAGACGTATTGACATTAACTGACTTTATTCTACATCATCCACTGTAGTCATTTATTATCAAGTATGAAGAAGCTAGTAGGAAAATCATCACCTACAAATCAGAAATCATTATCTCCCAAACAATAAAGTGGATTGTTCTCTTCAGATGACTTGGGAGCTGCTACCCCCAATGAAGTTTATGTATCTTGTTGTTTTGTACATAAGTGAGGGCAGATGGGATCAGAAGATAAATCAGTGGACTGCTGCAGTGGTAACAGTAATGCAGGCATTGCACCCAATGAAGCAAGAGCAGAGTCACAGGATAAAGCTATACTTTACTCATTATAACTCCCAACCTCACCATGGTGAATAGCTGAAAGGATGAACTCACAAACACAATTAGAAAAATGAGGTTCCTTTGCTGGGGTCACTTGGTTTACTCTCCAAGATGAACTGTGGAGTTTGGTAGTCTGAAACGGTTTCATAGCAGAAACACTGTTCCACTGGGTTAAGATGAGTCAGCTGAGGTGGCATATGCATCTTGGGAAAATACCACTTGGATAACTCCTCCAGGTTTTAACAGACATATTCCACTGGGGGGAAAACCCTGGTATGGATCAAGAATACAGTGATGAAACTATATTGCTCAGCTTCCCTGGGAACTATTGTCATCCCACAGGATAAGCTGGGCACTGTTACTGAGGAAACTAAGTCAGGCCTGCCCTGCTCAGCTTGCTATCACTACAGTTCTCACCAGGGCAAATGGCTTAAGAAATAGGTAGGTATTGATGAAATTCATAGATTGTTACTAAGCTAATGGCCCAGACGGCCTTTCTAAGTGCAGCCAAGTCTTCCGAAAGAATAATGACATCATCATAAGTGACCTAGATCATCTGTTTTTTCTCAATATAATTCCTGTTTTGCAGCTTTCTACCAGTAACATCTCAGTTTATGCTCCAAATGTGTTTGTCTTTCCAATCCCTAAGAAAATTGGGCTCCACCTATTTAAATGAGATGTCACTTCCTCATATCTCAGTAAGATAAATCAGATAATCAGTTAAGGGACTTCTGGTTTGTAGAGTATATGTATGTGTTGCACCTTTAAGCATTCCAAGGACTGGACATGCATATAAATGGCAAGCATATGCTAGCTTTAGTGCCATTTTGAGAGTGCAGCCAGACAGTGAACATGTATGAGAGAAATGGCCAGTTTGTTTATAAGTTTATCTAAGTTAAATTATTTGCTTTAATCTTGATGTGTTTGTACATAATAAAGTTGCTTGAACAAACCCCCCACGTTTGTCTATTTCATCCTGACTGGACGAATGACATGGTGTCAGAACCAGATTCCAAAGACTGTTTTCCAGAGAAATGAGGTGCAGAATCAGCAGTGAAGGCAGAATATCAGAAATGAGAGCAAAAAGGGCCAGAAACAAGATAGATCCTGGGATTCATGAAGCTTGTGCCAGGCGCAGGCGTAGCGTAGGTGGAATAATGCCAAATATGGCCGTCGAGCGATTCAGGTACGATCCAATACCACGTGCACTACCGGCGTATGCCAGAACTGTGCAGCCCTCGGCATAGGTATGCTAATCACCCCATGCGCAGTGTCGCACCATGAAAATGAAGGCAGATAGTGATTCATGAAGTGGTGCAGGTGTAGTGTAAGCCCACGGAAATGTAAACCAAAAAACAGGGTTTACATTTTCCCAAACAGAACATCGGAGCTACGGAAGCGGACCAGACTCATGTATTACAAAGTTAACATATGCCAATGGCGAAATACACAGCCAATGGCATAAGAAAAGATGCACAACACCTAAAAAAACAACATTTAATGTCATGTCCACAGTAACGCACAGTACAACCGCAGGGCATGTGTGCGCAAACTGGAACATAAAGAAATTATATAAAAATGTCATAAAATCGCAATGTAATACAAATCAGGTTTACACCATAATACACAATGGTAGGCATGGAACACCACAACCAAGGTGCAAGGGTCGCTAAGGGCCTGCAACAGTGTTCGGCGCTGTAACTATGAATTAATAGTCAATGCCATGCAAATGAGGCAAATAATACTGAATCACAAATGTCCCACCGGATGAAGGTTGTACCATACGGCGCAGCGCTATAACACCGAGGAGTGGCTCAGAGCAGATATATGACAGCAGCAGAGGGGTGTGCCACCATAGCAGTAAGCACATTGGAGCATTGCAAATCTGGCCTGGCCGTTGCTAAGCAAAGCTGCAGGACAGGGGTGGGGAGGAAGGTATAGAATCGTTTAGCTGATAGCACACATGGTGCCCAAAAGTGCATGTGTACGGGGATGAAAACGTGCCCAAAACCCAGTAAGCGGATGCACGCGCCGCGAACAATAGCACAAACAGGAAGGTCAGGGGAAGAAAAGAAGGACATGCCAAAGTAGGGTAATTGGAGTACTAATTGAGCAATCAACACCAATCAACTCACGGCGGCCAATCGACGGCAGCTGACAAGTCTGCTCGCTGAAACCTGCAAAACAGGATAGGGGAGGCATTGGAATGCAAAGAAAGGAGGGGAGGCATTGGATTGCAAAGATAGGAGATCTGTCATAGCAAAGCAAAGCAAACCAACAGTAGACCGGCAATAGCACACATTACGCAAGATACGCCATGTCTAGGAAAGTACAAATGAAAGCAGGCTGCTGGATGCATGCCAGAAAATGGTAGGTGGAATGTGCAGAAATGTAAAGGGAAGGTCAAGAGGTAATCCACGTCAGCCATATGTAATTCAACACCAAAGGCACCACAATAGTAGTTCCGGTAGTAAAACACATAAGATACCCTGTAGCTACGATCGTACATACAAACCCTATGACATCATCGGTGTTCACAGCACAATAGTATAAAGTGTAAAAGCACCCTACACACACCTGTGTATTCCCAAACACTGCACCATAAGTGTAAACACACGGGGAACTTTTAAAATGTACATGTTGGGAGCTGCCATAGATGTGATTCATCAGCAAGTGTTAGAGACTGACGGTGTTGTGGAGGATGATGCCGACAACCACCGCAGGCCCCGGAGGAGGAGAAGAGTGTTCAGACCAAGGGTAACCTACCAGGGGCTACATGATCTGGAGATAGTAGAGCATTACAGGGTGGACAGGGACATCCTACAGCAAATAGTGGAGCTGTGCCAGCCACGCCTGAGAACCAGAAACAACAGAGGGGAACCCATCCCAGTGGACACGAAGGTATGTGTAAGCTTGCGAATACTAGCCACAGGTACCTTTCAAAGGCCAACTGGAGATATAATGGGGATCTCACAGGCATCAGCATCCAGGATACTACACCAGTTCCTGGATGCCATGTTACCACATGCCAATGAGCATATATACTTCCCCCAAACTCAGGAGGAGTTGGCCAGCAATATGCGTCACTTCCACCGTGTGGCACACTACCCGGAGGTACTGGGTGCGATAGACTGCACGCACATACAAATCAAGTCACCACCCGGTGAGCATGGTAGGCACTACATAAACCGCAAGGGATTCCACTCCATCAACTGCTAGGTCATGTGCAATGCCCAGGGCATTGTCATGGATGTATGTGCTGGCAGCCCTGGAAGCTACCATGACTCCCATATCTGGCATGCCTCACAGCTGTATCAGGTATTTGTCAGAGGGGACATCCCACATGGCCACCTTGTGGGGGATGCTGGCTATGCACTGGAGCAGAGGATGATGACCCACATCAGAAATGCACACACACCCATGCAAGAACGCCATAATGAGGCACACGCACAAACCAGAATCATCATAGAGCATGTTTTCGGGATGCTGAAATCACGGTTCCGGTGCTTGGACACATCTGGTGGAGCCTTGCAGTACTCTCCAGGCACGTGTGCCCACATTGTCATAGTATGTGCCATGCTACATAATATGATCCTGTGGAAACAGCTGCAGCAGGGACAAAATGGTGAAGGCCCTCATAGCCCACCACAATTGCCAAGGCCATCACAGGCACAGAGGGATTCAGACCATGAACACACTGTGCCAGCCCCAGTAGGCAGACGGAGGCATGCCCAATATGCCTATGCCTTGGCAAAGAGGGAAAGTATAGCACATACTCTGACAGTGTAGGCCCCTACGGACTGACACACCACTCCACCTGCACACACAGTAAAATGGATGGCACACAAACACGACCACCTGTAAATTGTAATGTATAGGTGGCCCACTGTGTGAATCCTACATAGGCAGCCTTCAAACATCGTACACACAACAGCTATCGGAACACGGAGTGTCAACACCTGAACAGTACATGCGCCTATCAGCATATGGTGGTGCTGTGTGTATAGGCTCCCAGGTACATCGGTAGGTATACGGCCGATTGTCAGAGGCCATACACCAAACGGGGCAAACAGTGTCCACTGTCGCCACAACTGTTCTGCACACACTCAGCATGGAGTCCCTGCTGCGTTAATGAGGGGCTCCACATAATATAATCATGGATGTTGTGTTAAGGCATGGGGTGTACCCATGACAGGTATTTGTCATCCCAGCATGCTCCACCTACGGTCGTTTGAAGATGTAGCACAGTATCGTGTGTGGCTCACTGTGATATACATACCCAATGCCAGAGCACATCCAGTAAACATCACATGGACATACCATTAACTGGACTCAGCAATATGTAAACTAACTGAGTTACCCATGCGAGTGCAGTATGGAGTGACAGCTGTAGTATACTCCAAGTGCAATGCAGTGACCGTCATGCATGTTCCCGGTCCCACATCCTGCAAGGGATGTAACATAATCCCGAAGGCACGAGGAATGCATGTCGGATGCAGGTCATCAGATCATATGTGTAGCACACGTTAGCGGGAATATGCATTGCCCACTGCTGGTAAGCGACGTTTAAATATGACTATATGGATATGCGCGAAACAGGGATAAGCTTCTCAGAATATCGCGCAGATCATGGTCAATGATGTCCAGAACAGGTGAAACCAGAATTAATCACCCTTGTACTAATAGCGCCTGCTCTGAAGGGTATAACGACCACTGCCAGAAGTAGAACATGCAATCATGTATAGAATCACCTAACACTATTGCTAGCCAAGATGTACCTATGGTAGGGTTGCCACCTCTTCAAATGACCAATGTGGGACATATGTCAGATGCCTGCAGGCCGACACATACACCCAGCCAGTACGAAATTCAGAACTTCACTATTTTGCCTAGATAAAAGCTCAACCTTGTAATGTTTACTTACTTATTCTGTTTCTAGAACATATAGGTGGTTCAGATACAGAATAACTGTTTTATGCAACTATTACATAAACAATAGGAAATAAGTATGTTCCAAAATCTCAGGACATTTGCCATGTTTACAAATATTTTGCAGGACACAACTGCCCAAAGAGGGACTGTCCCTTGCAGAGTGGGACAGCTGGTAACCCTAACCTACGGCAGGTGTGTAATGTGAGAGGTACAGACACAAACGTGCAGAGTCCAGGAAACAGTATACACCAACAAGTACACAATGAAAGGTGTAGCTTGCCTGTCACTTTCCCCGTCAGATATATATATATATATATATATATATATATATATATATATATACACACACATATATATATATATATATATATATATATATATATATATAATGCAGATAGAAAGGGCGATAGAGTGATATATGTTGATATATACGGATTCACCGATATCTGCAAATATATATAGATAGGTCAACGACATTCATAACACCTCGGAGGTACAAATAAATAGGATACCGCCAACTATGGAATGTGTAACATACCGACATGCATAACCACGAGGCTGAAAGACCGAAAGAACACAGTACCGGAACAGTACAACCGCGAGTAATAGTATGATAATATGAAGGGACATTTAGTTACCGCTGCCGGTGTTGCGGTCCACGTAGGTACTGTGTTCAACTGTGTTTGTGAGTGCCGTAGTCTGTGTATGTGTGTGTTGAGGGTGCCGTGTGCATCTCTGTGTGACTGTAATGCGTGTGTGTGTGTCCGCATCATGTGTCTGTTAGTGCCAACTCGGAGGTAGATCATTACGGTAGGTGTGGTTATAGCTAGCCATAGGCATATGGTTACCACCTGTCCCACATTAGGAGGGACAGCCCCTCCCTGGGCAGGTGTGTCCTGACATAAAACATTACAAAGGGCAAATGTCCGGGATTGTAGGACATTAATATGTCCCATATATAATGTAATAGTTGCATTAAATAGTTATGCCTGTATGTAAGAAACGTAAATGTTACATGCAATATGATAAGTAGCCAAAGTCCCACAATAGGTATGTATTGAGGATAAAAGTATGTGCTAACCTGTGTACTGACTGTGGTGATGTGTTGGCCTGTAAACACTGCTGTGCGTCCCACAAATGTCCAACAATGGCCATATGAAAAGGTGGCAACCCATGGCAAAGAGGTTCTGTTACCAACACAACCACAATGACTGCAAATATCTGGGACAGAAATACACAGGATAGCTGTCATTTAGACATATCCTTTTACATATCGCTGCAATTCCGGAGGTATGGAAGTATCAACCTCACCTGCATACTATATAGAAACCAATTAACAACGGCCCAATGTACAATCCCGTAACATAAGTCTACTAACTGATAGCTCTTTAATTAGGGACGGAGCCCACACACATATATATGGAATATGTAGAAATGCAAGTCCCACGTACACCCACCGACATCCCCCACACTAGAAACTATTGCAATACAGACTGTAATAACAGCACAAACATCCAGTCAGTCATTTACATCTGCAGAACCGTCAACATCCCTTGTGAGAGACACAATTAAAGGCATCATGCAAAATTGCAGCCGTTATATAATGGAACAAACGGCGATGTTACAGATTTTGTTTGCAATAGTCCGTTATCAGACGTTGGGATGACAGGTACACCCACATGTTGAACCACATACTCTAGCTGTCACACACAATCCACGGGGGACATGAATCCAAAGTATAATTGTCTCTATGCATAGCAGTTGCAATTACACATAACAAAACACAATACAGGCCGTCTCCCCGAAGGTAGAGCAAATGGGCAACGCACAAGTGGAGAATTCAATTATACCCCACTGTTGCCGCGTAATTGGTGAATGGAGTAGCTGCACAGCTGATATGCAAGTAATTAGTCACTCAGGAACACCAATTTGTGGGGGGAAACCACATGTTACAGGTACTGACATATATAAGGATGACTTGCCAGACATCCAAACTGTATGCTCATACAAAATACCTGTTTAAGCAGTGTGAGAGAGATAGAGATGAAAGTCCGTAACGATAACAAGGTATGTAGAACACCCGGTATGTACGTTTATGTATAGCATGTTTTTCATTAATTATTTACTGTATGTATAGCCTGGTTTGCATTAATTAAAAGTGTCCGCAATGCATAACATGGGAAAAGGTATTTATGTAGTGATGTCTTGCTGAACATACTAACGCATGTAGAAACTGTGCGTCCAGCCAGTGGGCCACAAGGTACACATCACAGACACCACAAGGGATGCTACATGAGGGCTTTAAACAGAACAATTCCATACAACCCGCCGTCAGTGGTAGGGTATGTCCAACAATTACGTGCCATAGCAGGGGATAGTATATGTTGATATACTGTCACAGTAGGCATATGTATGGGCATATAACGACAATGACATGTCTAAGGTGGTCCCGCTGTGCAAGTATGCTTTGCATTATGGGATACTATGTGAAATATGTGTAATGTATAGTATTGTAGGTAGATATGTCAGATATTCTACACAGCATAACAGGCATATCATGCACACCAAATGTATTATCTATTGGCATGTACAATAACAGGATACATATGGCTTGTAGGCATGGGAAATTGTAATAGCATGATAGCTAATCTAAATGGAAGGGCTACCAAGTAACCATGCACAAAGGACATGTAATAGCTTCACAGGTTCATAGTGGGGTACTATGCAGTCTGGCAAGTCTATGTGTAAGCACAACTACAGTGTTCACACCAGTGGCACCTCTCTAGGGTAGTGTCCTGTGAACAGCAGAGCCATGTGTTACCTGCACCTCTGCACAGTACAGCCACTGCAGTGATCCCTGGCGTATATGTGTCTCCCTACCACCAAGGGAGGTATCACATGAACAGTGCTACTGAGTGTCCCTGCATGATGTACATAGGACTCATGTTCCAAAGCATGGTGAGTGTCCAGTTTGGGAATGTAACCCTCAAGCACATCCCACTCATTGTTGCGTGTATGCACATATCCATGAGCATGTTGCTCAAAGTGGCGTTTGCTTATGTCGCGTATGTGGAGTATATCCATTAATATTGTTGTGGACATGGGCCCTGTCTGTTCAGCAGAGGTCACCCCTGAGTATGTAGTATGCAAATGTGTACAGACGTGGTGTCCGTAGTTCAGCCACATACTTTAACTGTCGGAGCTCAATAAATGTCAGCTGTTGTGTAAGGTACACCCTAAATGGGGTGGTGTACCCTTGAATGTGTGTTGAAGTCTTGAGTTCAGAGGTACAACGGGTGCCTATGTACCAGCTACACACCCAGTACAGATAAGTGTGGCCACGTAGAAGGATATCCACACCACAGTGGCAATACGGTAACCACAGGAGTGGGTGCGACATACGTGTGTACTACAAACATGTACAATGTGACATGTATGTAGGGGACTACCACCTATGTGATAGTCAGTGGGTGAATGGTGTAATGCAAAGGTGATGTTCATGCACCTTGTGTCATGCAGCTTGAGGCCATGATATTCATATCAGGTATCTGTCACAGTGACACCCATATGGATGGAGTCAGTATCAGCTGGTGGATCAATCATGGCACTTTGTATGCAGGGGTTTGTAAAGCTAGGCATGGAAAGCCCCTCTGTGCTAGCCTGTACCTCAGGGAAGCATATACTGAACATGAGGGGCCCAATGACTGAGGACTGTGGTATGCCAAATGTAACTGAAATGCAGTAGGTACTATGATATGCTACCCTCATTGTGTGTGTCCTGTCCATGAGCCATGTTGCATAACATCCTGAGACATAGGGTACGATGTGCAGGTGGATGTGTATGTTGTCAATACCAGAATGGAGAATGGTGCTGAAAGGCAATGAGAGGACAATGTAGGATGTGTGGACTCCCGTACCATCATCAACTACCCTGGTAACTGTATGAAAGGAGTCCACCAGGTGTAGGGGCCATGCTCTGGCCCTAACAAGTCCAACCCGGGTGGCATCAAAGGACCGGAGCCCAACAATATCTCTGTGAATGACGTCCTTGATGATGTGCCCTATAGCCGTGCAGAACAGTCCAGTCAGGTGTGTAGGACTATAGTCCCACTTGTGCATTGTGGTGCCACCTGTGTGGAGTGTGATAAATGTTGCTGCATGCCATTCAGGGGCCACAATGTCTGATACAAGGCTATTACTGAATATGGTGGCCTAGTGGGGAGACATGTCATTCAGAGGTTTGTGGACATCACAGCCTGGGACTTTGGAAGGTGACATAGGGCCAGTGTCCCAGGACATATAGAGTGCAGGTTAGTACTGTGTAGGTGTGACCGCAAGGACACCACAATGTTCCTGCATGGATTGTGGCCCTTTAGTGAGTGAGAGGGTGTAATGTTAGCATTGAATCCATCCGCCAGCATGTTGCCAACATCACCTGGGTCTGTAATGTTCCTGAGTGACTGTTGTATGTGAGAGCAGATGTGGGTGTTGCCATCGACTACTGACATACCACCATAATGCCTTGCGGTACACCCCGGAATGTGTCACAGTAATGTTTACGTAGCTAGTCTTGGAGTATGTGATGAGGGATCCCATGGCCCTACCGAGGCTGACCAGTGAGCTACCCCACCCATGGGATTGTACACCACTGTGCAACAGCCTCCACCTGTAGTTGTACATTATGTAGTAGTGTCAGTCACACATCAGTAGTAGCTGTCTGAGCCCTACTGTCCTGTACACCAACAAATGAGGTCTGGTAACCGTGGGTATGTTGTTGAATCTGTAGCTTGTTACAATGTGTATAGCAGTTCCGGACACAGTTAGTTGCACGTGGAGCACCTCTGATGCATTGTGCTAAGTAACTAGCCAGGATGTGTGTACCCCACCCATGGGATTGTACACCACTGTGCAACAGCCTCCACCTGTTGTTGTACATTATGTCCATGGAACTTGACCACCAGAGTGGCGTCTGTTATCTGGTGTGTACCATCATGGCTCTGTGTGGAATAGCATGATCCATGCAGTCGTGTACTTGCTAATGAAGTGCACTGGGGTATGTTTCAGCATTTGTATGTGCATTGTCCATCTGCACGGGTGTCATGACGTTAACAACTGCTGTCATAAGACGTCTGTAGTAGGTGTTGTAGTACTCATGTATTGTGTACGCTGTGAAGGGTGTGGTGCCGGGATGTGGCTAACAAGGTTGATTAGCATATGTTTGGAATCCACCAATGAGGGGATAACCCCAGGTGTGGAACACCAGTCACATGTTGTTAGTGTTCATGTCAAGGTTAATGTTGGTCTTGGAGGTGGTGTGTATGGGTTGATCAAGCCGAGTGGAGGTTATGACTCATGGATGTGTCAGTACATGAGTGGCTATCCCAGTTAAGTGTGGGGTAGTGTCAGTCACACATCAGCAGTAGCTGTCTGAGCCCTACTGTCCTGTACACCAACAAATGAGGTCTGGTAACCGTGGGGTATGTTGTTGAATCTGTAGCTTGTTACAATGTGTATAGCGGTTCAGGACACAGTTAGTTGCACGTGGAGCACCTCTGATGCATTGTGCTAAGTAACTAGCCAGGATGTGTGTACAACATAGTGGGATATGGGTACACCTCAGCTGTGGGTGTGCCGGTCCAGGTATGTGCCTGAAAGGTATGGTCTGTCTATAACCTGTCATTGCAGGTGTGCTCTGCAGAGCCCAGGCAGGTCCCAGTCACTGCAGAGATATTGGAGTGGTGCATTATAAGGTGTGCCTTGCCTGCGTGTGTCACAGAGGAAGATGCAAGCATTGTGTCACATGACCCCATGTCTTGCTTGCCAGTTCCCGTTCTGCCGATGACTGTTATTGGAAACTGTGCAAGACAGGCAGTATAGAAGCAGCAAGAGCCTTACATGTGATCTGTACTCCCAGGGCTGACAGGTGCAGGTCATCTGTGCCAAAGCATTGTGTTTGACCAGGTCAGTCAAAGCAGACAGATACCAGATGCCTGTAGAATGACAGCAGAAGCATAGGCAACTGTTGAAGTGACACAGTCAGTCGTTGTACAGTGGTATCGGGTCCGGATGAATGCATAATGCTCCCCAGGGCTAGGCCCACACCTTCACGGCTACAAGACTGGTGAGCTATTGCATGTCCCCGCACACGTAGTCTGTGAAGTGGCATCTCAGGGCAGTCACACTAACATGGAGAATGATAGTCACATCATACCTGGTGAGGTGTGGCATGGGTGCATAGGTTATGTTGTAGAACCAGTTACCCGACAGCAAGATGTATGCGACTATCGCCTTGTGTAGCCTGCTGTGTGGAACTGCAGTGTGACCGCCTACAGAGTCACCTATGACTGGTGTGTTGTGTATGTTATAACACCCTATTGGCTGTATGTGATGGGGCACACATGAGTCTGTGGGCTATAAGTTGGTGATGTTGTGTTCCATGATGGGGCTGCCTCTGGTGCCTACACAGAGTATGGAGAGGTACTGCACAAGTTGTCCTCGTATGTGTGGCCTGTGGTGGAGATCATGTGAGACTATGTGATGAGTGAGGTGTGTTGCGAATGTTACACATACCCACATGACTGTCAGGTGCAGTCAGGGTTGGTGATAGCATTACCCCCAGCAGGGCTGCATAGGTGCATCCCCCACAGGCTGTAGTGTCGTATGTTGGGAGGTGAGCATTGAATCTGTACATGAGAGAATTGCTCTACTGCCACATGTACGACATATCCATCATATAGACAGGCAGTAGCAGTGGTACGTGACAGTTGGACATGCCTGTATATACAACCATGTCTCACAGGATATGTGCGTTACATGTGTACAACAGCTGTTGTACCATAAGCAAGCTGGAAATTTTAGGACAGCCTGTGTACCTGTGGGAAATGGTGTGGAATGGGTGCTATATTAATCAGTAGCTCATGACATGCTCACAAGTTCTGAACAAGTGCCTAGCATGACCATACAATACAGATAGGGGGTTGGATAATATCAACCCACAAGTGGTGACGACAGTCATAATGGGTGGCACCGCACTATAACCCTGCTGAGTATGGTGTGCATGTCCATGAACCATTATCACTGTAGATGTTAGCAGTACAGATGTACAAGACAGTACGGATGTTTGATTACAAATACCTTTGTATGTCACAGGAGTGTTCTACCAGTGGCCTGTTGACAGACTCCAAAACTCCACAACTACAAAAGGTGCCAGAGTGACATGTGCATATCACACCAGTGCCAGCTACAGTAGAACAGGGTTAATGTGTTGTACTCCACCCTCATTGTAGCCCATACCACGCAGACAAATGTTAGGCATCTGTGTATGTAAGGATGTGAATGGCCATGACCTATGAGGAATAGCTGTGTCAGTGTTGTGAACAACATACAGAATGAGCTGTGTGGGTGACATATGTGCACATTCTGATGGATGATATCAGCATTGTCACCGCTAGGTGAACATCCCTGTATCCATTAACTACCACCTAGGCTGTGGTCAACATTATGGACACTGTGTAAGGGATGATGCTGTGCAGTACACCTCCCTGCCTTGGTGACGTTTCCAGGCCCCTTGGGTAGTCATACGAGGTACCCATGTCATGACAGGGTGCCATCCATGAGCACGGAGATCATTGGACAGGCATATACAGCACTGGGGTGACCAATATTGGATCACATATCACCTTTAAGGGGTAATGGCCATGCATGGATGGGTGATACCAGCCTTCACAATCCTCACCTCCACTATGCAGCATGCTGCCTACCTTGCATAAAGACATTTGCTACACCATGATGATGGACATGCTACATGTCCATATCCTGATCTGTAAGACATACTAGGATCACCACATGCTGGACAGATCCCTGTGCCATACATGTGACATACTCCCGCCAAACCATGCAACCCTGTCCATCAAGGCTGCACATGTCATCCCAGTAATACATGGTGTGATGGCAGCATGGTAGATCAAGTATCAACTGTCCGGATCAGTAATGTGGCACTGATGCACCTCGCGGTGGCATACTGGCTGTCTGTTACAGCTAGGAAACCTTGCCCGTACATGCTATGGTTGATAACCATCCCTGCGAATGACGTCCGACTAGCCATTGTCCCATGTCTATCACATGTGCAACACAGGCGATCCGTGGCAGGATGTTGAACAGCTGTACAGTGCTGTGTAGATGTATATGGCAAAACACATGCATGTACAGGTGTCCATGCGTATGTGCGCATTGTCACTGCTCAAGTCCATTAAGGCTGTGTCTGAGTTGATATGTGACATATACATATACAATTGTCCCATGTCTATCACATGTGCAACACAGGCGATCCGTGGCAGGATGTTGAACAGCTGTACAGTGCTGTGTAGATGTATATGGCAAAACACATGCATGTACAGGTGTCCATGCGTATGTGCGCATTGTCACTGCTCAAGTCCATTAAGGCTGTGTCTGAGTTGATATGTGACATATACACAGCATCAAGGTCAACAGCATTACCGTGGACACATCCAGGCATGTGCAGATAGGTAAGAACACCAGTGCAGGCAAATAGACATGCCCACATCAAAACAGCATTCACATGGAGTATGAACACTGTAATGAGGTGACACACATATATGGTGATGATATCCAATGCATAACGGGTGTTACATGTGTGTGACACAAACACGTCAGTCATGTCAGTGTCATGATGATTTGCAAAGATTACTGTGCAGATGTATTAGAAGTCATAGAAATGTATGTGCAGCAGTATCTCTGTACATCTCTGAAACTGTGACCTGTCACCATCATTATGCCTTACAGATAATGCCTCATACACGCCTTCCAGCGTACAGCCACCAGGAGGATGATGTCCTCATCCCGTACCTCCATGAGGACTACGAGGTGTTGTTCAGCCATGTGCCACAGCATGCCCAGCAGCGGGACAACCTGTGGCAGGATCTACGCAGGAGGGTGAATGATGTGGGTGGCCATAACTGCACCTACCAGCAGGTGTGCAGACACTGCATGGACGTGATATGACATGCAAAACAGCGTGCCACTGCAATCGCCAGGGAACAAGGTGGAACAGGTGGTGGGCCACCAACCCAGCCCCCACTCACACACACCGAGGAGTTACTGGCCAGTCTGGGGACACCCTCAGAACAGCATCCACACACACTAGCTGCCATCGTGGAGGTGGGTGTCTCCCAACCAATGAGCCTAGAGTTGCCTGGTAAGTCAGTACTGCACATATGGCTATTATATCCCATTTAGTTGCATGTGTCACTGTACATTATGTAAAGTAACAACATATGCAAGGTATGTGGACACACATGCTGCATACTACAGTATGCTACCCTGTGTATGCACACATGTGCATACTATATGCTATTATACAGGCGAATGTGTTAACATGCACAGTGCACCTGTTGCTGTCATACAGTCATGGATAATGTTCATACTGCTGTGTCACCCCTATACAGGTACCTCTGGTGTGCCGCACAGACATGAGTCCGTTGCAGGTGAGACTGTCATCAGTATCAGGCATGTTAAAGCATAGATCTATTTGCCATGTGGCCAGTTAACAGTTGCACATTTGATGTTCGTTCCAGTCACGATATACAGGTCGCATCACCCATCATTCACACAGGCCACCCATGTGCAATATATACAAACGAAATGATACACCGACTTGAAACCACAGTAGTTGTCATTGCTACATGTGTGGTCAGCTGTGCATACAACGGTGGAGGTGTTCTACAATGGAGGCATATGTAGTATGCATTGGAACAACATGTGTGGTATGCAAACAGTACCACACAGTGAGCTGTGATATGGGCAGCCCACAGGTGTCACCATTGTGTTATATGCCCCTGCATTGGGTGCACACATTGTGATGTGCCATCTGACATGTCCCAGACACGTAGTGTTCTGGCTGCAATATTGTCACACTATCCCATGACCCATACCCCACATACCAAACATACAACCCGTTGTCTGCATAGCCCTGTGGATGGTGACATATCTGACATCTATGGGTGTATGTCATATGGGACAACACAGACATGTGAGATAGATGGCCATCACACACATTTGGCCAACACATGTGCACACATGGCCATGGAGGATGGCCAGAGACACGTAGCCACACAGTAGATGTGATGTGTATACACCCTGTTGCACATTGTCTACACATGGTCCAATTATAGCCTTAGTTGACTGATTATACAGTTGATGTGGTACACTGGACATCCTAAAAGCCTGTGCACAGCTAGTGGAGGTGTCACTGAAGTCTACCATATAAGATCTGTTGAACATCACGACTGTGTCATAGCATGACAGTAGTCACCTGTACAGCTTCCACAGACATTGACACCACATCAGGCCACAGATACTGTACATTTCCCTTGCTGCTGTAGGACATCACCGATAGCTGTGCACCTCGTGTGTGTGGTACATCAATGTCATATGGGAAATGGTGAATTGACATGTCCACTATGTGTGGACATGGTTACCAGGCAGCTAGGATCCTGTAGTTGTTGTGCAGGGGTGTCATCTGTAGGTCCTCCAGTGACCTGTCACTTGACACAGCATGGTTTGGTGTGTATACACCTCAGCATCATGGGTCACAATCCACAGTTATGTCATGGGTATGCATGCAGTTATGGCTATGCAATGTGTACATATTATGCATTGTACAGCAATATAGATGCCTCATGATGCCATGCAATGGCACAGTGTCTGTACTTCACACCGTATAGCAATGTAGACGGCTCACACTACCCTTCCATGCTCATGCACATTTGCTAAACATGCATTCTATCTGTAGGGCATACAGACAACACCGCAATGTGATGCCCATTACGATGCTGTACATGTGTCAGGACACCATTGTGTCAGATATGTATGCATGCTAATGCACACGTCAGCAGATTACATGTCAAGGTCACGTCAGCCATGTGTACGGTTATCCTGTTCTGGTCCACATGGTGTATCACGGGGATGCATGCATACTACCATGATTGTGTGAACTGCATGGCTACTGATATGACACCTGCTTGCTGTAGTGTTCACCCAAGGGAGGTATGCTTACTAACACTATTAATGTCTGAGCTGCATGCCCTCTGCTGTATCACAGGCATGCTGCATGCCATCTGTCAAATCACATGCATGGTGTGTCTGTGTGTGTGTGTCTGTGTGTGTGTGTGTGTGTGTGTGTGTGTCTGTGTGTGTCTGTGTGTGTGTGTCTGTGTGTCTGTGTCTGTGTGTGTCTGTGTGTGTGTGTGTGTGTGTGTGTATTGTAATTTAGAGTCTTTCTTTGCATTCACAGGTGATGTAGGTGCGTTACCCTCCTGCGGTCCATCTGATGTTAGTATCCCCACAGATACTAGCAGTGATGAACATAAGTATGAGGTACAGGAAGTTTTGTCAGGGGCTGAATCTGTGCTAATGGTTGCCATCCCAGCTATGTCCCCCTCTTCCCCGTACACAGTTCTGCTGCCAACACATACCGCATCACCAGTGGCCATAGAGGAAGGACAGGCAGCATCTGTTAGCGTGGAACAGGAACATGTGGTGGCTACAGAAGGTGTGTCTACACACCATGGTGTCAGTGTAATGACTGCAGATGTGCCACACAGGCATGTGGCCGGTGCTGCTCGTAGGAGGACCTCTGGCAGACATGCACCTGCAGGACAGAGTGCAGCAGCTGGTATCACCAGATGCATGTTCCAGACTATAATGGTGGCACAGGCACGTGCTGAATGGCAGAACAGAGAAGGGCAGAGGCTGCAGAGGGCTGCTATCTGTACCCTAAATGACAACATCCAGGCACTGGCAAATGCTCAACAGCAGATTGCTGATGTTCTGGACAGGCGATTGGGTGATATGGTCGGAATCCTTGACCGTGGCATGGCAATCCGCGAGCGTGAGCTGTCTGTGCTGGAACATCTGGTAGGAGTGAGGCAGAGGCCACGTGGATGTAGGCCATCTACACCACCTAGTGCAGGTCAACGTGAGCGTGCCACCTCACATGCCCGCTCCCATAGTGCTGGTAGCAGTAGCAGTGCATCTGGTGCTGCGCTGTCCACACCGGGACACAGCAGGCCACGTGAACATGGCCCTGGACTTTCCCAGTGGCAACACGGTTCCAGTGGACATGTGTCGTTGGACTGTAGCCAAGCTGTACCTCCGCCTTGGTAGTGCCCGTGCAACCCCTGGCAGGCACAGGTCACGTGGCCATGGCCGGACACAGTGAGCTGTACAACCTGGTCTGTATATCTGGTGCTGTCAATAATACCCCATGTAGGCCTCACAAAAGGCAGAACTGTGTGCACACATACATACACACAGCAAAGACATCTGTAGGGCACCACAACACCCACATGCATACTGAACAGACATGTCCAATCATATCACTGGCCCTTACCCACACACAAGATGTCATCCATTGGTGCAGCCTATGCCCCTGGCAAACATTATCACCCTGCGCATATGATGAAGCCTGTGCCGCATCCCTGTCATCCACACCATTGCTGCAAGGACAAGCTCAAATGGTCTGATGCACAGGGTGTACAGAATAGTGAGAAGTGTATATTACATTAGTTGTGTGTGAATAGTGAGAGATGTGTATATTACATTAGTTGTGTACTATTGACACGCACCAGACATACCATGTAGTACAGGTTTAGCATGCATTGTTTTATGTTCATAGTATGTGTCTCGGTAACAACAGTAACAGCATGTTGGTAATGATGCCCTGGTTCCCTCCTTATGGTCTACTTGCTTGTGCCTACAGGTAGCACTGTTTGCAGTCTCCCATGTGTAACTGTGGGGTACTCACAGGCACATATGGCAATATCAGCATGCTATACGTAGCCTCAGCCTGACTGTTGGAAAGTCTGACATAACACAGATGTCCACACATATACTGATCCAGAAGCATGTGGGCAGTTTAATAGGCTACAGTGGCTAGAGACATGACATCCATACCAGGTCACATCACAGGTATGTTGACATGGTGCAGGGGTTGTACACAGCGGTCTGGCCAACGATAATGTTAGAGGCCACTTGATAGCATGAGGCCTCACTGTGTAGCAGTAATACCCTGTCACATTACAGGAACATGCTCACACTCACGGGGTCAACAACACTATAACGCACACCCCATAGTGTTGAGGTGAGGACCCTTGCCTATGTGGTATCACAGTCACAGTACTGTGAACCCATACGACACGACACAGAGAAAGAACATGTACAGGTAGCCAGTGCGGCTGAGACCGATGGCATCAACAGGATAATGGACTGCATCACCATGAGGGGTTAGGGATCCTGTGTGTTCTGTATGGTAGCATACACCCTCACTCCATGCACAAGACAGCCATACATACCTACATACACACACACACACACTGTGGAGACCACAAATGTCATACACATATGGATAGCTGATGTGTGTGATACACACACCACACCTGCCTATGTCATGCTTTCCACACTGCAGTATGTACAGATCTCTACAACAGTGTACAGGGGTGTGTAACAATTGGGATGTATTCCCCACCATATGTGGCATATATGGTCACACAAGCAAACACACATGGCAGTACTGTGAATGATACACCTGCTATAAGATGATACGTCTGACAGACATGCAGCAGTATTGGCCGCGTTATGTGCACCAACGCTACCTTTGGCAATTGTGCTGCTATATGCACATGGGAGGATGTAAGTGTTACAGGTGTCAAGTGACGTACTGTCGGTAACACCTGACCACTGTGTAGGTTTTATGTCTCCACCGTCAAGTAATGGTAACATAGCGTACTGTTTGCACATGTAATGGTAGGATGGCATGTGACACACCTGTGAGCCGTCCCCGGCAAACATCCATCTACACAGGTGGATCACCACTTTATGTATACACATCCATCCATACCTGCTGTACATCCTACTGTACTGTCAGTATGTCACCATATACAGGTGTCAATGATGGGGCTGCATTGCAACTGCATGTTGTAGTTAGGCACAGATGAGTTACTTACATCAGCTACTGCACATGCATGGTAGCTGCATGCACACTACAGATTGTACATGTGTGTTGGTCCTACATGCCTGTCATGTAGCCATGTTTGTATGCATTGCAATTGGTGGACATGTGTGTTGACATACATAACACATGGACTGTTGTATGATATGATGGGTGTCATGGGTAACTAGTACAGAGGGAATGTGTCCTCGGTCAACATTGCTGCCTCATGTACTGTTAGCATTCAAAAGCCATGGACCCACATTCCATTTGCGTGCGTATGATTGCTGTAGCCACTTGTCTGCACGGTGGACAGCAAAAGCTATGCTATGTACATATGTGTTGTGTGTGTGGTCCATGCACATATCCACTGCAATTACATGTATGACATAGCCAAACATGTGTGTTCGTTGATGTACAGCGACAGTCATCTGTCACAGCTGTGTAAGACCCAGGGCCCCTGGTATGTGTAGAGCCGACCTGGTTATGTACAGTGGTATCATTGCAATGCATAACACATGATGGAACCCTGTCGGTACATGTATAGTCTGCACAGTTGCTGTAGACCTATGTACAGTCCACTGGTCATGAGTCACACGGAGTTGTGTTAATGTATGGCTGTGTATTGCTGGTCCAATGACATGGTGATGTCGGAGGGCTACATTGTAGATTGTGGTGTGTACCTCTGTGATATGCACCTGAGACATCTGTGATAGCTCCTGAGTGTGTACTGGTCAATACATATGAGTGGCCTTCATGTACATGGGGACAGTAATACCATACTGTGCCCTTCTGTGTTTAGAATCCGTGTACATGCAAGACGGCCCTTTGCAACTGCTAAGTGTGTGAGCATGCCCAGTACGCCGTTGTGTAGATGGACACACAGTACATTCCAAACTGCGCCCTTCCATGTTTAGAATCCAAAATAAACGAAAAAATGTAGCTGGATACTGCTGATTGTATAAAACACAGTTTATTCCTTGCAAAAAAAACAGTACGATATTAGCGCTTTCGGGCGGTTGCCCTTCATCAGATAAAATTTTTACAATAAAAACTCCTTTTTTAAAAAACAATGTATCCAATCAAAATTCAATAAAAAACCCGCCTTTTACTGAGTGTGGGCTTAAGGGGGACCACATCATTTAGCCCTGGATTCCTATGGGCTGTTAGCTCTAGGATCCATCTAGATTCAGCTAATTCAGTGATTTGTTTAATGTCACCCCCCCTACAGGTTAGCTTTAAGTTTACAATGGCCCTAAAAGTGAATTTATGTGTAGGGTGATCTCCAATATGCCTATACAAGGCATTATGTTCATCCTTATTTCTTATACTGGACAAATGTTGTAAAACTCTAACTTTTAACATTTTATTTGTCTTCCCTACATAAAAACTTGGACATAAGGAACACTCTGCTATATAGACCACATCTGTAGTCCTACAGGTCACCCTGCCTCTGAACACAAACAGTTGCCCATTAACCGGATGTTTAAATTCTGTCCCTTTTTTAATATGTCCACAAGCCTTACAGGATCCACATGGAACAGTCCCAGCTATACCTTTGCGCCTCCCACCTGTATTCAATTTCCTTTCTTTACAAAGCATATCTTTTAGATTCCTGTTTCTCTTATAAACAAATTGTGGACATGTGCCCACCATATCTCTCAAACTCTCATCACTAGCTCTTATATTCCAATTTTTCTGTATGATTTCACATACCCCTCTAGCATCACTACCATACGTAAGCATCACCTTATGTCCATTAGATTTAGGAACCTTGACTGGTACACTGTCTTCTATGTTATGTTGTCGATTTAACCATGGTTTATGTTTATTATGCCTAAGGGGTTTATTCCTCTCAATGATGTCACCAACCATCTTATCACCATAACCCCTATTTTGAAAACATTCTCTAAGATGACTGACTTCCTCCTCAAACTCTATATTTTCTTTACTAATCCTAGAAACTCTACTCAATTGACCTTGTACTATATTTGGGAAGGTATGTCTTGGATGCATGCTGTCGTATGACAGCAAAGTATTTTTCCAACACTCCTTTCTGAATAGTTTTGAAGAAAAACCTTCCTTGTTCTGTATCAAACGAACGTCAAGAAAATCCATAGTTTCTCTCGAGGTTTGAACACTAAATCTAAAAAAGGTGGTGGTAGTGTGAAGATAATCAACAAAATTATGTAAATTTTCACTATTCCCTTTCCATTAAATAAATATATCATCTACAAAACGCAGATACATGAACAATTGTCTTCTCCAAACACTATCACATAACACATGAGCCTTTTCCCAATGGGAAAGGACAAGATTTGCATAAGTGTTGGCACAGGGGGTGCCCATGGCTATCCCCTGTGCCTGCCTGTATATGCTATCTGTCCCCTGAAATATGTTATTTTCCAACACTAGGGTCAGTAACTCTGCTATCAGTTCTACCTTAGTATGTGAAAGACCTAATGTGTCAAGGAGTGCTGTCACCGCCTGTATCCCATAATCATTATTGATAACAGTAAATAAGTTATTAACATCCAAGGTTGCCATCAGATATTCCCCTGTCAAATCATCTTGCTTAATATTACCCATTAATGTTAGAAAGTGTCCTGTGTCTATTAAAACATGCTCCATAGTTGCTACAAATGGTCTCAAGGTCACCTCTAACCAAATGGATATATTTTCAGTGACCCACCCCCTTCCTGAAACTATTGGTCTCAGGGGTGGGTCAGTCAAGCTCTTATGTACTTTGGGAAGGGCTTTAAAGATCGGAGTTATCGGCTTATCAATGAGTAAAAAATCTAAAAGCTCAGGTGTAATTAACATGTTGTCACATAACCTCCGCAATTTATTGTAAACCCTGTCAATTATTCGTCTCACATCTATCGGATTCATGACTAAATACGTCTGTACATCTGACAATAAAACATTCAACTTATTTGTGTACCAATCCGTGTCCAAAAAGACCACTGAACCACCTTTATCGGCCATCTTTACGGTGAGATCAGTATATTCACTAAGATTGGTCAAAGCCAATCTTTGCTCACGTGTTAAGTTATAATATTTATCCCTGTCGCCATTCTGAAAATAGTGTATTAAATCATTATCACATTGGTTAATAAATAACTGTAATGCCGGTGTTAAGGCAGGTACAAAGCTACTAGGCTTTCTCAAAGAGGTTTGAGTATTAATATTGGTTCCAAAGAGTTTACTTAACATTAAATTACGGCAAAAAGTCATTAAATCTAAAACAACCTCATGGTATATACATTGCTTGCTGGGAACAAAGGATAACCCTTTGTTCAAAACTGCCAATTCACTTTCGGTTAAACTGCGTGAAGATAGATTAAAAACAATACCATCATGCACACGAGAAGTCAATCTAAAGTCCTTCTTTTCTTCAAAAGATCTCTGTCGTCGCTTAGCGAACGTTTCCATGGGCCCTTCTTTTTCACTTGTACTGGTAACATATCCAAAAAATGATTCTGTGACGGTCTAATCTTTGGGCGTGCTCCAGACTGCATACTTTCATTTGAGACCGCCAGTGAATCATGACTCATTGCCTCCTGTCCCAATGCAGCAACTGTATTAATGGTAGAGTTAGAATCAACGCTACTGCTGCTCCGACCAGACACTACTGTGTCTCCTGTTGTCGTAAACACCGTGTCCACTGTAGTAGAAACAGAGCCGGTAGCAGTTCTAACAGATGTACCTCTTTCCTGCATGGTAGGTGCGTGAGTATCCGACAAAACATTGCGATTAACTGGTAAAGTTCCGGTGGACGCCATCACGTCACATGTCGCAGTCAAACGTTCTGTTCGGCCACTCCTTGCCTGTTGTTGTACGTTATTCCTATTGGTGCCCTTAGCCGCTACCGCCAGTGTTGAAACTCTTGTTTTCTGCCAAACAAAAATATTGCCATTGGAGAAATCATCGTAGTCTCTACGAAGTTTCCCCATTTTTTGTGCTCGTGGACATATTAAAAAAGGGACAGAATTTAAACATCCGGTTAATGGGCAACTGTTTGTGTTCAGAGGCAGGGCGACCTGTAGGACCACAGATGTGGTCTATATAGCAGAGTGTTCCTTATGTCCAAGTTTTTATGTAGGGAAGACAAATAAAATGCTAAAAGTTAGAGTTTTACAACATTTGTCCAGTATAAGAAATAAGGATGAACATAATGCCTTATATAGGCATATTGGAGATCACCCTACACATAAATTCACTTTTAGGGCCATTGTAAACTTAAAGCTAACCTGTAGGGGGGGTGACATTAAACAAATCACTGAATTAGCTGAATCTAGATGGATCCTAGAGCTAACAGCCCATAGGAATCCAGGGCTAAATGATGTGGTCCCCCTTAAGCCCACACTCAGTAAAAGGCGGGTTTTTTATTGAATTTTGATTGGATACATTGTTTTTTAAAAAAGGAGTTTTTATTGTAAAAATTTTATCTGATGAAGGGCAACCGCCCGAAAGCGCTAATATCGTACTGTTTGTTTTGCAAGGAATAAACTGTGTTTTATACAATCAGCAGTATCCAGCTACGTTTTTTCGTTTATTTTGGACTGTACCTTATGTTTTGCTGGGTTTTGGCATAGCATCGACCTTTGTTTTTGGTCTATGTTTAGAATCCGTGTGCATGCAAGACGGCCCTTTGCAACTGCTAAGTGTGAGCATGCCCAATACGCCATTGTGTAGATGGACACACAGTACATTCCAAACAGACATGTGATACTAAGCGTGTGGGCATGGCCATTGACATCCTGTATAGCAATGGTGGTCATCCAGGCAACAGATGTCCATTTTCAATGTCACGATGGATGCCTACATTGAACACACTGGTCGTTGTCTTGAAGGGTGTACTGTCTGTGGCGCGTCCCGTATCTATGTAGTGTTGTTGTAGTACTCCGTTGATATTTGGTTGCCCCGATCACACCACTGCTGTGTGTTTGTCTACGTCTACCTTGGGACAGTAATATGTTTTCAGACTGCTCACTCTCTATACATTCCCTATCGGCGTCCTTGCCTTTGCGGATGATGTCACCCACCTAGAAATATGCCTCTGGGAGTGCTGTGTTCAGTAATCTCGGTAGCGCGTTCTGTAAATGCGTCATGCTGTAGTGTGTTAGGGTAGTTAGGTGTATGTTCGACTCCCAGCCCTGCCAAGTGTGTGTGTGTGTGTGTGTGTGTGTGTGTGTGTGTGTGTGTCTTTGCGCACATGCTCCCATCCGCCTGGGGACGCAGTCTTGCTTTTAGACGCCGCACACCACAGCAGTTTGCTACTGACATCTTTGCCTTTGCGGATGATAACATGCACCTAGATGTCTGCCTCTGGGACTGCTGTGCTTAGTAATGTCGGTAGCGCGTTCTGTAAATGCGTCATGTTGTAGTGTGTTAGGGTAGTTAGGTGTATGTTGGACTCCCAGCCCTGCCAAGTGTGTGTGTGTGTGTGTGTGTGTGTGTGTGTGTGTGTGTGTGTGTGTGTGTGTGTTTGCGCGCATGCTCCCGTCCGCCTGGGGACGCAGTCTTGCTTTTAGACGCCACACACCACAGCAGTTTGCTACCAACGTCTTTGCCTTTGCGGATGATGACATGCACCTAGATATCTGCCTCTGGGACTGCTGTGCTTAGTAATGTCGGTGGCGCATTTTGTAAATGCATCATGCTGTAGTGTGTTAGGGTAGTTAGGTGTATGTTCGACTCCCAGCCCTGCCAGGTGTGTGTGTGTGTGTGTGTGTTTGCGTGCATGCTCCCGTCCGCCTGGGGACGCAGTCTTGCTTTTAGATGCCGCACACCACAGCAGTGTCCTACTGACGTCATTGCCTTTGCGGATGATGACACGCACCTAGATGTCTGCCTCTGGGACTGCTGTGCTTAGTAATGTCGGTAGCGTATTCTGTAAATGCATCATGCTGTAGTGTGTTAGGGTAGTTAGGTGTATGTTCGACTCCCAGCCCTGCCAAGTGTGTGTGTGTGTGTGTGTGTGTGTGTTTCCAGCTGCATGACAACAGTACATTGCTTTTACAGTATTCACTCTCCATAACATCCGTGCGGCGTCTTTGCCTTTGATGCTGCTGTCTGCAGGCTAGACGTGTACCTGTGTGAATCATGTGATCCACTGATCACAGTAGTGCATTTTGTAACTGCGTAATGCTGTCGTGTGGTACAGTGCTTACGTTTATGTTCTGCTCCCAACCCTGCCACGTGTGTGTGTGTGTGTGTGTGTGTGTGTGTGTATGTATCTATCTACATATATATATATATATATATATATATATATATATATATATATATGTATATAGCCAAATATATATATATATATATATATATATATATATATATATATATATATATATATAATGTATATTGTATATAGATATGTATGTTGGGATTATCACTCTAGACTCTGCTGCATTGTCTGTACGTGAGCACCTTGGATGTATGTACATCTGCTATGGCTCTGTGATAGTGCACATACTGTGTGCTGTAGTGATCATGGGCTATACATGTGTAGTGACCGGTTATTGTGTTGCTGGGTATTACACGGGCATTGGAAACAATGTTAGTGCAGCACCTTTGACTGGTCGTATGCAGATCTCGGCAACAGTCAGCAGTGATTATTACATTGGAGTGTGAGTATGGCTCATATCCATCTGTAGTAACTGTCAATTCTATGCACCTCAGGTTAACATTACAGACACACGTTTATCCACAGGTTGTGGTACAGATCCCAGGACTGTATGTGTAGACATTGACAGGTGCAGGACTGGGTTGTGTTGGATGCATGGAGGGGTGTCCATGGCCAGTAATGGGGATCTCTACAGCCTGGCAGGTACGGTCTGTGACTGTCCCACAACCTCCTGTATATGGCTGACACATGCTGTACCTGTGTATATGCAGACACACACACTTACCACAAACAGCTACGGCTATCACATACACACACCCATTGCACCACCATTGGGCCATGCAATAACCGTTGTCCCTCACACACACACACCTACGTGTACATTGGATGGCTCTATGACAGCTCTGGACATGTTAACACCACACCCTGTGCATATGATGTCACCTGTGCCACCACCTGTGATGTGTAACATTGATGAAGGATCTGACTAACCTGGTGCTGCTGCACACGGTGGCTTTATTCCACTGTATTGATGTTAGCTTGCTGTTAACACACAGTGTGTTACTTCCAGGTGTACTTCAGCAGGCATGATGCATTGCAGCTATGACCATCACTATAGCATGGTTTACAGCACTGCTACTTCTGATGATGTAATCTCCATCCATGTGCCATTTCACTGATGTGTGTAGCATTGGCAGCATGTGTGTCTGTGTGTGCAGTACGTGTGTGATGTGTGTAGTACACATGTATACATGCTTACAAATGCATAGACGACATTACACGGGCTTCACCATTCGTACACTAGCTTACTCGTTCTTCCACACACGCACACGGGCTAACACGCGCGCACACATGCTTACTCGGGCTTACTGGCCCGCATGGGCACAGACACACTGCGGGCAGGTTTGCAGGCCACATCGGTGGTATCCATGGCGTACGCTGTCAGTCACCTGACGTTCCCTAGGATAGCTCATGACATGCCTCTTCCACTGAGTACTGACAGCACACATGTGACACTGTTCCGGTGAGGTTACAGTGTTTTGTACATACACACTCATGTTGTCACCTATCTTCTACTCTAACAGTCCCCTTAACCTACACTACACTGTAGAGGCTTGGCTCATATGGCATGACATGTTGTGATTCACTATCCTCAGCCTCACTTGCCTCACATTGCCTACAAATGCTTTGTTACATCTCTGACAGAGCGCTTCCACACATAAGTACCAGTACGCAGTAGCCATGTTGTCTCCAGCTTGCCATTCATCTGCATGGCGTACTAACATCTAACTAAACCTACATTTTGTATGTATATTATCCATATGTCTTGTTTTGAAGCACATCACATTCTCGTGGCACTGCGCTACGCTTCCACACCAGGGATCGGGGGAGGACAACTACTGGTTCATTGATATCCAATGGACAAAGCCACCACTGGCCTTGGACATTGGCATGCTTCTTCGACTGTATTCATACTGTATAATGTATAAAAGCTCATTTTGTGTTTTACGTACTTTGTTATCTGATGAAGTCACTTGTTGGACGAAAACGCAGTTTAAATAAAGCGTTAATCCTTGGATTATCTTTGGACTAATTATTTTGCGATATTTGTGGTTTGTGACAGTCTCCGGATCCGTTTGGGTTTTCATTTTTGTATTGGTTTTGAGCGGAGGTTGGCCGTTGCTTTTTTCTGGTGTTGTATTCATACTGTATTTGCAGCTGTCATTGCTCTGTTTAGCAATGTGCAAAACGTTAGTCGCATAACATCCGGGTACATTTCTGCACATAACTCTGCTCTTGCACGGACAGCTTACTGTTTCATGCATCGCGTAATTAATTGCATCATTTGCATAGCTTACACATACAAATGGGGTATGTTGCAAATCCCAACATTGTCCGTGCAATGTTCGTGTTACGGGCGGTCTTGCACGCCCCTGCAGGTGTTTGCCGAATAGCCTGGCAATCATCTTTCCTTGCTGTACTCTCACTCAATCCATACACGCCGGAGGCTTCGTGTATCATGGCCTAGGCTTTGCTGTGTGCTATGTCTATTTGTGGTGTATGCATGGCTGTGGGTATGTCCCACTGTCATCACTGGTAAAGGTGACACCCTATAGGTACTTCCTGTAGACTGCTGTGTCATTTGACATGTCAGCACATACCTACGGATGAACTTCCTACTGCAGCGCTTTTCATACCTTCTGAGTTATCTTGAAGTCGATAATGCTGTTTCCTCAGACATGTATCTGTTTCTGATCATACCTATCAACCTCCTAGTGCAAAACATCTGTACAAAGCCTAACATGATGGGGGGACAGATAGGGGCAGATTCTACATATTGCTCTTACAAACGTAGATAGTTGACAGTATTATAGGTTTTGCATTAGTATGACCTTTCTGAGGGATTTGGGGTCTTAAACACATATGTTTATCATTATTTAATGATGTCAGTTCTCAGGTATTTGGCAGACAGGTACAGATTGTGAGAGGAACACACCACACATATGAGGCATACATCTGCACATTTGTACAGTTGCGAGGTATGTTTCTGATACTGGACATCAATTTCCTTACGCCAATACGCACAATACATGGCACCATCACAGCCCAGTTACCATTACATTCCTATTGCAGGACACACCCACCCACTGGGTTATATTCCTCACACAGGCCAACAGGTGCTTATCCACACTAATTATTCCATCATGTACCTTATGTGAACGCCGGTATTTGCGCTTTCCATCAGTGGCAGAGCTCACGTACGAGTATGGGGGACTGGACACTGTATCGGTGACACTGCATGACACCCTGAGGGACACGTCTTTTGAGTCTATTAACCTTCCACATTGACTTTCACAGGCCATACATTGTAATTCACATTTGTGGACAAACATGCTTATGACTTGTACATGTTTTGTCATTTGTCCTGATGTCTTTCTTCTCACCTGTCCACCTAGTATCACTAGTTCTGTACATTTCATTAGGACGGGTTACCTTCATACCTCTCACCTGTACACATTATAGGTATACGCCCTGGGGTTTGACCTATGATTCTGTTACATTTGTCATGATAATGTGCCTTTCTGGTCGATTGCTGGCAAGCCATGATGGACTGTGCGGTTAGGTAATCATGACTGACATTTCTATTTCATGATTACTAACTCTCATAACATTCGTATTCCTGACTATGCAATTATTCTATCAACGGTCTGACTTTGTCTGAGGTATATTCAATATAGTCCCTATTTCTCTGTCATGTACTATGCCTTAGTCCAGCTGTCTTATTCTGACATTCTGGCAGGTATGGTTACCATCTTGGTCGTACGCGTGTCCATCCATGATAATCGCCTACATGACACTGTTATAGGTCCCTACGTCTTCCCCTAATGGTTTACACAATATCCAGTAGATGGGTTGCACCTTTTTGGAGAATGTAGGTGTGTGGTATACCCACATAGGTATATTGATCACTCCCATGGGGCGTACCTAATAGATCTGTGCCAACCAACACCTTGGCCCAATTCTGCATACCCATGATTCCCATACCTGACACACCTCCACAGTACTCATTAGACATGTTTAATGTGAGCGATAATAAAGTGTGAGGACACTTCCGAGCACTCCCCACTCTGCGGATATCAGCTCGTACATCATACATTCGACCCATGTGATATTACCCTTGCACCTGCTACTGTTGCATGTACACCTATATCGTAGTTGCAGGTGTGACTTCTTTTGCATCAATGACGGTTCGCACTTCGTACAGGATCAATTTTTGGGGTCCTGCAAAGGACACCTATATTCATGTTTAACGTGTAGAACTTGCAGGCCCTGTCACACTGGTACTTTCCGGGCAATGGTTTGGAAACCATCGGTGTATTCTCCTTTCATGCATGTCTGTCTGTCTATCCATATTAGCTATACCGTGACCTATTTATGTACATGTGTCATATGTACAGGGACATATGTTTGTTGTGTATTTATCTAGTCATGTATCGTGTGTGTATAGATATATATATGTACATATATACATATGTCTGTACATTCCTCATCTCGTCATTTGCTTTGGATTATGTCTGTGGATATATGTGTACATATATCTCCATATCATACCTTTCAACTGTACAGATTTCCACTGCATGTACAGCTGTTTGCCTCTTATCTTTGGTCCGTTTTTCAAAACCTTGTGTCTATCTGGCAAGTTAGTGGCATATCATTAAAGACTGACGTTGGTAAATAATGACAAACATTTCAGGTTATGACTTCATACTCTTCAGAGAATCCATGCTAGTGACACACCTGTTATTCTATCCACTTTCTATGTTTGTTAGGGCAATATCTGGGGATTGTTCCTATTTGTACCAGTTGTTGTCATGGCTTTGTCCGGTTTCGTACTTTATGGGTTTAACAGGTATGAGCCATGTACATAGAACGTGGGGAAAACACCATTCATTTTCTATTCTGTGAGCGGATTACACACGCGCAGGCGCACTTGCATATCCTTATTGTGGGTTACATATGTTTCATAGATAATTGCGCTTCCGTGAACTTTCATAATTCTGACCATAACAGTTACATATCTGTATTCCAGTTTACGGACTACTGCGAAACACACGTTCACCTTTACATATTTATATGTGTGTACTGCACGAAAGCTTTCATTACACTTTCAAGTTATATGTGCAGTGGTCGTAGGTCAACCAGGACTGCATTCACGTTGGCCGGATACCGGAACCACTATTCTATTGGTGTTCTCCCTCATTGATATGCATACCTATAGTAATTAGCTACATCAACATACGCCTCACCACTTCACCTGACACAGGCATCCATTCTCCTGCTGGGAAAAAGGCGGTACTACATATTACACATTCCCTATTGCCTACTGCTGTGGACTCCGGCTGCATTGTTAATCACTCCGAGGATATGCAGAACACCAAGGCATATAGTCCAGCCACATACAGGTCTTTGATTGTCAGGGTGTTCATGTAGTGATCTGGGTTTCAGCTTGTCCACCTGGTGAACGGAACTTCCCTGGCCGAGGTCAAATGTCAGACGAAGCATATGGACAGGGATTATCTCCCTATTTTTAAGTTTTACCTGTGTTTATAGACACAGGTGTTTGGACACCTGTCAGCAGCTTATTCTGTTGGCATTACATATTATGGGTGGGGTTGTTACAGTCCATACTCCACGGTGAGGGGTGTTCCCATTCATATTTGACTATTACCTGTATACAGTCATACGGGCATTATTATTTTTGGACATGAAGTGACTACAGGTATGCAGTTGTACATTACACAAGTGTGAAGGGCTGTTCCTGTAAATATGTACGGACCATACCTCTCAACCTCTTAGAGCACCAAACCTGCACAAAACCTACACGATGGGGGGACAATTAGGGACACATTTTAACGATTGCTCTTACAAGCTTAGAACGTTGATAGAATGCTAGGTTTTGCATTAGCATGACTTTTCTGCAGGTTGTGGAGTCTTATACTCAGGATATTTCTCATTATTTAGTGACGTCAATCCTCAGCTATTTACCACACTGGTGCAGATTGTCGGAGGCACACACCAACACTATGGGGAGAACCTGTGGTCATTCTTAGGGTTGCCACCTTTTCGACCGCCCAAAGTGGGACATGTTCTGTAGAGATGTCAGATTTTCCAGGACAAACCATACCTACAGCCGTACATAGTACTGAACTTTAACCTTTTTTGTACATATAATAGCTTATTCTGGTAACATTTGAATTGCTTATGCTACTTCACATAACATATTGAGGATTCATATATAAAATAACCATTTTATGCGACTATTAAAGTAAATTAGGAAATAAACTCACAGGACATTTGCTATGTCTTGATTTTTTTCACAGGACACAACTGCCTACAGACGGATTGTTACTTGCAAAGTGGGACAGGTGGTGACCCTAGTCATTCTGCGAATATCCGGACAGTTGAGTGGTATGGCATGGACCTCTGTAATATGCTGTTGTGTTCTGGCACAGCAGTAGCTCAGCATTAAAGACTGCAGTCGGAACGTGCTGACAGACAGTTGGGTTTCAGACTTCCTACTCCAGACATTAATGCCAATGTGCAAACTGTTATTCTATCAAATTCTATGTTTCTAAGAGTTATGTTCACAGATTGTCCCTGATTTTGGACCTCTGTCTCACTTATATTCATGGCTCTATCCAGATATCTTGCTCACACAGGTTGACAGGTATGGTCAGTCATGACTGCACACAGTCAGTGTCCCTCACACTTGATCAGGGTTGACCTGTTTACGTAGTGTCTTCCTCGGCCTCATGCCATTTTCCACTTTGCAAATGTGTGCATTATATTCTCCCTCCTATTCGTGTCTGGACACGTGCATCACGGGAAGGTATTTTATCCTGGGTGGTAGGTTATGCATGCCCACTTAGGGCTGGACAGTGTCATGGACCTCCACTGCACGTTCTGACTTGTGTCCAGATATCTACTGGATTGGACATCATGTTGTCATACCCATTCTACTATTTACACAAGTTGGTCATCCCGTGAGGGATATCACAAAAATTGGTCAAAACCAAAACAAGTTAGATAACCAAGATTTTTGTGGCTGCACGAAAATGTGCAGGGGGTTTTACCTGCAGGGGATACATGGTTTGCAATCCTGACACTGCCTAGGGTAACAATACCTACTACATATGCATAGGGGTCACTGTGTGTAGTTGTTTCTGCAACAAACCAGTGGACCAAGTACGGCTGGATATGGTGGACGTTCTGGTATGGTGGCAGGTTGTGTGTTGTGGAGGGTATGCTGGGTAAGCTATTATGCATCCAGGTGTGTTGCATTTGTTATGGCCAGTTCCATCAGGACCCATCTGTGGGTATGTGACGGTGCCATATCTATACATTTGTCTCGCATATTTCCATATTCATATGTTTGTGGGATTGTGTTCTACACTATGGCCTGTCTGCTTGTCTTGCAGCTGTTTCTACATGAGGTTGTGTTTCTTTCCACTTCACCCGCTGCCCCCTCATACACCTCCGGTTCACCTTTTCTGCATATGACACAAGGATCGCCTTTGAGGAATTTACCATTAAATACACACCCCTCACATGCTAATTACTCACACCCCATAGAGCACTACTTTGGTTGTTGGCCCATGACACGGCCAGAGTTACACACTGACTACCCTACATGTGTCGGGTACCTTTATGGTTGTGTGGACTACCCTGCCATGTTTGCTTTCCACATGCTATACCTCACGCACATAGGTACACGCCCTTACTTCACTTTCATCACTTGGTTGGTGTATCCGTGTACTACCTGTTCGACTGTGTCACATACACGTTCGGATTATACAGCTGCCTTCCGGATTTTGCCAGCCTGTTCTACTCATTGGTAGGACGGCACCTTTTCCTATGTCCAAGCTATTCCTTACACATGTCCAACTGTTGTGGACATTGCCTCCCCACAGTCAACGGTTGTGTTTCCACCTTTTCAATTGGCCACAGTGTGACATAGAATTACCACTTGTCCCACTTTGTGAGGGACAGTCCCTCTTTGGGCAGTTGTGTCCTGACATGTAATTGTCAACCTACTGGCGGCACGCTAACATCTGATACGTTTCACTTCCACATGGTATAGCTATCAACACTACGTTGGACTACAGGCACATGGTTTTCCTGTCATTTGTTTATGGGTAGGGACCCATTATTCCCTACCGTGCATTTGTGTTTGAGTCTTCATTTTCTGTTCGCAGGGACTCTGCTCTGCATACGTTTCAGTCTCCATGGACACTGATAGGTATGATTACTATTGCTGGCGGAATATAATATTCAGCAGTTTAGGTTGCTCCTCGAAAGCCGACATTGACACGCCTCCCTGCGCAACTTTGATACGCCCATTGCACTTGTGCACGTTTCCTATGCACATGGCTGTGGTGGCTGCGCACCTTCATTAATATGCATATGGCGTGACTACTCCACATCTACGCCGCACAGCCGGTGCAAGCCTTATGCCGGACTTGCGCCGAGCTTCATGAATCCGGTGGAGAGGTAATAAAAACTTGCACAAATGATTATTGTATCAAAAAAGATAAAATGGAGAATTACAAGGGCACAGGAAAGCATTACTAATCAAACGAACAGCACAGAAATGTTTATTAAACAAATGGAAAGAATGAAAAGTTTATTAATTAAATGAAATGTTCGAAATTAAGATAGTTGATAAAATGATTATCAGAAAAGTATATACAGGGTTCAGAGTAACCTTGGAATTACAAAACAAGCAAGTTTAGACTAAAATGAGCACAAAAAGTAATTAAATGGGCAAAACGAATATAATAGAGGGCAAAAAAGGCATATTAAGCATAAATAAGGCAAGGCGACTGCATGTTTTTGGCAAATTACAATGTTTTGGCATATAACAGTTATTTTGCATTGACTGAAGCTATTCAGAGCATAACTAGAGCTACCCAAAGCATCGCAAAATGTGTAAAAGTGCTTACAGTGTGTGTTTATTACTGTGCATTTATCCCTAAAAGTTTATTGTATGCAAAGTGTGACTATTTTTGTGAAGTACAGTCAAATACAGCCATTTTGAAAAGTTTCTTGTGCTGGGTATGTGTACTTGTGAAGGGCTGCCATTACAGAGTGTTTATTGCACTGTAAAGAGTTATTTAGCAAAGTACAGCCATTTTGGAAATGTTTCAGTGTGCTGTTACTGTTTATTTGCAAAGTGCAGTTACATCGAAGTGTCTCTTACTCTGAGCTTCTTCTACCATCCAATCTATTCACACTGTGCAGTTATTGGAAATGTTTCTTAAAATGATAGATGACTTTGAAGTACAATAATTTCAAGAGTATTACAGTGCCCGAGAGACTTATTTCGCAAAGCATTTTGCAGAGTTCAGTTACACAGAGGCTTATTGTGCTATTGAGCATAGTTACACGTACTGGCATACATTTCTGATATATATATATATATATATTATATTATATATATATATATATATATATATATATATATATATATATACATATATATATATATATATATATATACACATATTATATATATATATATATATATATATATATATATATATATAATATAATATATATATATATATATATATGTGTGTGTGTGTGTGTGTATGTATGTGTGTGTATGTGCATTCTTGCAAAAGCCTTTACTAATGTGTTAATATGGCAGAGGCATTTTGAAAACCAGGTCCACTTGTATTTGTCCAGAATATTGCTGAGAACTGGAGAATATTTGAGCAAAAGTACAATATGTTCATACAAGCAGCTTACACAGATAATAATGCATGCACCAGGGCATTCATTTTGCTAAACCTAGCTGGGTCAGAGGCTATTGATACAGACCATTCATTAGGGAGCATTCATTGTGTATGCACCAGCAGTGTATGACGGTGAAGGTGAAAACTGTCATATTGTTGTTCAGGCTGAACCAAGGGAAGATCCTGGGCCGGATTCACGAAGGCTTGCACGGAGTCTAAGAATAGAGTAAGACTCCATGCAGCTAACATGTCTTCCGAGCGATCCAGGAACAGCTGGCAGGGGCTTGTAAGAGAGCTCCTAAAACTCCTCTTACACGGACAGGGCTAGGATATGCAAATTACCTCATTTGCTGCTGAAAGGCATACAAATGAGGTAAAATTGCGATTCAGGAAACCCTATCCTGTCTAAGAGTAGTGTTATTTGCAGAAATGTACTGCATTGACAACTGAGTACGGTTCTGCAAATAGCAAAACGGAGCCGTGACAGCTCGAAAAAAGGATGCATCCAGTCGAGGAAGCATACCAATGGCCAAAAATACGTCCATTGGCAATATCCACCGATGCAAAAATAAAATAAAATAAATTACATTTTTTTCCAGATCGCCGATGTTTAAGCATAGCTCAGCGCAGCGCAAATACGGTGCGCTCTAAAAAACAGAAAACCAATAATTAAAATGCATACATGTGGATTTTACATTAATCCCTAATATACAATGCAAGGGAATGGCAGTCCAAAGACAACATGGCTACTGAGTAGAGGTTGCTAAGGGGGGAAGCTCAGTCTAAGAGTTGTAACCAACCATTAGTAGGTGATCCTATGCAAATGAGGGTAAGGATAGTGAATCATTAGTTTACATAGCAAAAGAGCACAGTCAGTGTAATGTAGGAGTAGGATAAGGGGTGTAACAGAGTAGAAGATAGGTGACATCATAAGGGGGGGTATGTCTGAGAGAAGTGAAGCTCATTGGAGTAGAGTGGCATGTGTCTGCTGTCAGATACTAATCACTGGAAGAGGTGTGTCAATAGGTACCCTAGCTAAAGGCAAGAAATTGAAGGTGTATGCCGTGAACAACACCAAAGTTTCTTGTAGAAATGCCTGCAACGTGTATGCGCGTGTGTGCACGCCTGTAAAACCGAGTAAGCCTGTGTGCGCACGTGTGCGGCTGTGTGCGCGCGTTTAAGCCGGAGTAAGCAAGTGTAAGGATGTTGAAACCTGTGTAAGCACGTTTGCTCCTGTGTGCGTGTGTGTTAGCAAGAATAAGCAAGTTGTAGCCCGTGTAAGCATGTGTGCGCATGTGTGAGCTGGTGTGAGCGTGTTTGCGCTTGTGTGCGCGGCGCTGCCCCCCTGAGGAAACAGAAAGGGAAAAGGAAGCACAACAAATAGTAGGAAGTTAACCAGGGAGTACTAGCAGAGCTAGCAAGTGAAAACAATCAGAATCAGGCAATTACACAGGCAGTACACTAGCCCAGCCCAGCCCAGCACTTAAAACTCAGCAAACAACTTTCCACTATGTTTTTCTCAGAGACACTGCAACACTGCAGTAAGCTAATAGAAGTGAAAACTGAAAAAGCTTTACTGAGACAAAGAAATGTTAGGGGCTGCCATTGCTGTTATAAGGCGACATATGCAACATGCTGAGGGTGGTGACAATGCAAATGCTGCTGAGCAATCCACAGTGAGGAGACGGAGAAGAGTGTACAGGCCTAGGGTAACCTACCAGGGGCTACATGAGCTGGAGATAGTGGAGCGCTATAGAGTGGACAGAGACCTCATGCAGCAAATTGTTGAGCTGTTCAGGCCACGCCTCACACACAGAACCAACAGAGGGGAACCCTTCCCAGTGGAGCCCAAGGTATGTGTTGGCCTAAGAATACTAGCAACAGGTACCTTCCAGAGACCAAATGACGATATGATGGGGATTTCACAGGCATCATCATCCAGGGTACTGCACCAGTTCCTGAATGCCATGTCAGCACATGTTGGTGATCATGTATATTTCCCCAATTCCCATGAGGTATTGGCCAGCAATATGCATCTCTTCCAGAAAATAACGGAATACCCTGAGGTAGTGGGTGCAATAGACTGCACGCACATTCGCATCAAAACACCAGCTGGTGAGCAGGGTAGGGTCTACTATAACCGCAAGGGTTACCCCTCCATCAACTTCCAGGTCGTGTGTGATGCCCAGGGCATAATAATGAATGTGTGTGCTGGCTGCCCTGGAAGCTACCATGACTCCCATATCTGGCATATGACACAGCTGTACCAGACATTTGCCAATGGGGACATCCCTCATGGTCACCTAGTGGGGGATGTTGGATATGCACTTGAGCCGTGGCTGATGACACCCATCAGAAATGCACACACACCTGAACAGGAACGCCATAATGAGGCAAACGCACAAACACAAAATGTAATCGAGTGTATGTTTGGGCTGCTCAAGTCACAGTTCCAGTGCCTGGACACATCTGGTGGAGCCTTGCAGTACTCACCAACTACATTTACCCAAATAGTCATGGTATGTGCTATGCTACACAATATGATCCTGCGAAAACAGCTGCAGCAGGAGCAGCATATGGCCAGGCACAGCAGCCCCCCACCATTGCCAAGGCCATCACAGGCAGAGCATGACATGGAGGAGGAACAACCTGAGCCTGCCCCAGTAGGCAGAAGGAGGCGTGCCCAGTATGCTTTGGCCTTGGCAAAGAGGCAACACATAGCATATACACTGGCTCAGTAGGAACCCTGGAAATGATACCTCTCTCCGACTCGCACATATAGTAAAAGGGATGCCTAACTTGACACTACCTGTTAACAAACATGTATAGGGAGTATAAAATGTGCATCTGACATAGGCAGCCCTGCAGCACCACCTGAGGCATGATTGCTATGTGTTAAGCAATATAAAGCAGTGCTAAACAGCTCTCACCACCATTTAATATATGTAAACAAAATTGCACACACTAAGTAGCACAACTACAGGCAATGTTGAGCAATATCGGGCACTGTTCAGCAATGTTGGTCAACATTGAGCAGTGTTGTGCAAGTCTGGTCAAATCTGGGCATAGTTCAGCAAAAACAGGTAAACATGTTCATATTTGCTTTACTTTTCTTGAAGCAGTCTGTTCTGCCATGTATGAAAATATGAAGTAGTGACAGTCCTCGAACCCAGGATACAGTGCACTATAGTCATAGTACAGAACCACTAAACCATGACAGCATGTCAATGGTCAGCTTGTATGAAAAAATGTTGATAAGTCTATGCAAGGCAAAAAATAATAGAAACGGACTGATACAAACAAGTAAGCGCTTTCGGCCGAGAAAATACCCAGCCTTCTTGAGACAAAACCTGCTTAACACACAGCTGCCTATATATATAGGCTACAACAGAAAACAAATTGAAATGTAATTAATTAATTATCCAATCAAGTTTTTACAAAAACAATTAAAATGCTACACTAATACATTATTTTAAAACATTATTTTAAAAAGTGTGGAACAAATCAAGTCCACCTACTCGGTTGTTCCACATTTCTCCTCACCATACTGTAAATTTTCATTGATCCATAGTTAAACTAAACTTAATATACTTAAAAATTTTTTAAACTAAATAGATAAAAAACTAACTAATACAAAAATGGATGAATAAATAGCATATATTGCCACATATATAAGTCTTATAAAGCATTAAAACTTATTACAAATGATACGTATTATTTCCTATTAACTAATATACGTAATAACTTTCCTAAAACTAATACCTTTAGGGATGTAACAACTGTATCAAAATAAAATACACTCATCACTTTTGTCATTATCTAAGCAATGCTTTTAACTTGAGAATGCATTTAATAGAAGCATAATCATTCAAACCCGGGAGGAGATGTGCAGATGTTCTAATCTGCCAGAACACTTCTTGTTCTTCCAGGTGTAACTGCCAAGGGCCACCCCTAATATAATTTTTAACATGATGGACCACGGTGAATAGAAAATAATGTTCTGGATGTTCCAAACTATGTCTAGCAAGTGCATTAGTTAAGTCCTTCCTCCCTATGGCATAGAGATGTTCATAAATCCTTTTCCTTAATTTCCTCTCAGTTTTGCCTATATAGAAGGAAGGACATTTCTCACATAAGGCAATATATACTACCCCACTGATTTCACAATTATAATTACCATTAATAAGATATATTTTCCTGTTAACATTGATTTTATTCCCAGGAAAAATATATTTACATTGGGGGCACATGCCACATTTCCGCATCCCAGCGACCTTATCTTTAGTTTTAACTATAGTTGTCTCAACTAAATTCTTAAGGTTAGCACCTCTTCTATATGTGAATTTTGGTTGTCTTCCTACTACTTTAACTAGAGCTTTGTCTTCTAAAATAATACTCCAATTCTTAACTATTATTTCCCTAATAACTTCGTGGTCCATACTATATGTGAACAAAAAATTAAAACTAGATGATTCAATAGTAATCATATTTGTAGTATCATTCTTTGATCTTTACATCATACCACCACCCAACAGGGGCCAAAAATGCCCAGTATCTCTTTTAACCTGTACTTCGTGCATAATCTCAATAATCAAACTCTCGGGATACCCTCTACAGGAAAACATTTTACTTATGTTCTCACATTCCTCAATAAAATCATGATTATCTGAGATCATCCTGGCAGCTCTAACAAACTGCCCCTTTACAACACTTCTTTTTTGGTGAAAGGGATGGCTGCTGGTATAATGGAGGTAGCTATTTGAATAAGTTGGTTTTCTATAAATCATAGATTTAAATTTGTTATTAACTTTATCTTTACTAATTTTCACATCTAGGAAGTTGGTGTAAGTAAACTCTAAGAAGTCAGTCATGCGTGAAATACTGTCTATGAAGTCAGGTATCTGCTTTTGGGGCCCTTTCCAGATAAAACACATGTCATCTTGGTATCTAGTATACCAAGTGACACATTGTTGATACATTTCATTATTAAACAACCAATTATGTTCCCAGTATGCCATTACGCTGTTTGCAAAACTGCACCCACAAGGTGACCCCATGGCTATCCCTGTGTTTTGGAGAAAAAAATTGGTTCTTAAAAACTAAAAAAATTGTTAGATAATACCAAATCTAGTAGGGTTTCAACAAGATACATCTGTGCACTAGTAGCATTTTTAAGCATCATAAAATTTTTTGTCCACTCAATACCCAATTGGTGGAGAACAGTGTATAGATCTTTCACATCCACTACTAGAAAGATATAATTAGAGTTATATTCAATTTTATTTATATTCTCAAAACAATTCCAGGAGTCCTTGTAAATTTGAGGTCTCCCCTGTATTAAAGGTTTAAAGATGCCATCTACATATTTGGCACAAGCGTAGGTGATAGATCTTCTCCCATCCACTATTGGCCTGAATGGAGGATCAACTAAATTTTTGTGAATTTTCGGAGTGCCAAATATGGTGGGAATCCTTGGGGCTGGCATGGACAAAAAATGAGTGTGTTTAAACCACCATTGTATGGGATGTTAAACACCTTCGAAAAGTTATGTGACATAGATCTAAGGGCCAGATTGAATACTAATAAACACACTAGGAGGATGAGAAGCAATATTTCTAAAAGTGAGTTAGATTTAATTTCCCTACTCATTGAATGTAAAGTTAGAGTCATGAAGCCAGATAAGGGTGGGGGTCTTGTTTTTATGGATGAATATTTCTATGAAAATAAGATGCTGAACCACTTACAGTCAGATACTTCTTTGAATTCTAGTTTAAATGAGGTCCATGCAGCCTATAAGAAAATCAGGGGAGTGCTGGATGACCTTTTTCTGGAAGGAGGTATTGATTGTGACATCTTCCATTTTTTGTCCATGCCAGCCCCAAGGATTCCCACCATATTTGGCACTCCGAAAATTCACAAAAATTTAATTGATCCTCCATTTAGGCCAATAGTGGATGGGAGAGGATCTATCACCTACGCTTGTGCCAAATATGTAGATGGCATCCTTAAACCTTTAATACAGGGGGAACCTCAAATTTGCAAGGACTCCTGGAATTTTTTGGAGAATATAAATAAAATTGAATATAACTCTGATTATATCTTTCTAGTAGTGGATGTGAAAGATCTATACACTGTTATTCCACACCAATTGGGTATTGAGTGGACAAAAAATTTTATGATGCTTAAAAATGCTACTAGTGCACAGATGTATCTTGTTGAAACCCTACTAGATTTGGTATTATCTAACAATTTTTTAGTTTTTAAGAACCAATTTTTTCTCCAAAACACAGGGATAGCCATGGGGTCACCTTGTGGGTGCAGTTTTGCAAACAGCGTAATGGCATACTGGGAACGTAATTGGTTGTTTAATAATGAAATGTATCAACAATGTGTCACTTGGTATACTAGATACCAAGATGACATGTGTTTTATCTGGAAAGGGCCCCAAAAGCAGATACCTGACTTCATAGACAGTATTTCACGAATAACTGACTTCTTTGAGTTTACTTACACCTTAGGAGTTGATGAAATTAACTTCCTAGATGTGAAAATTAGTAAAGATAAAGTTAATAACAAATTTAAATCTATGATTTATAGAAAACCAACTTATTCAAATAGCTACCTCCATTATACCAGCAGCCATCCCTTTCAGCAAAAAAGAAGTGTTGTAAAGGAGCAGTTTGTTAGAGCTGCCAGGATGATCTCAGATAATCATGATTTTATTGAGGAATGTGAGAACATAAGTAAAATGTTTTCCTGTAGAGGGTATCCCGAGAGTTTGATTATTGAGATTATGCACAAAGTACAGGTTAAAAGAGATACTGGGCATTTTTGGCCCTTGTTGGGTGGTGGTATGATGCAAAGATCAAAGAATGATACTACAAATATGATTACTATTGAATCATCTAGTATTAATTTTTTGTTCACATATAGTATGGACCACAAAGTTATTAGGGAAATAATAGTTAAGAATTGGAGTATTATTTTAGAAGACAAAGCTCTAGTTAAAGTAGTAGGAAGACAACCAAAATTCACATATAGAAGAGGTGCTAACCTTAAGAATTTAGTTGAGACAACTAAAGTTAAAACTAAAGATAAGGTCGCTGGGATGCGGAAATGTGGCATGTGCCCCCAATGTAAATATATTTTTCCTGGGAATAAAATCAATGTTAACAGGAAAATATATCTTATTAATGGTAATTATAATTGTGAAATCAGTGGGGTAGTATATATTGCCTTATGTGAGAAATGTCCTTCCTTCTATATAGGCAAAACTGAGAGGAAATTAAGGAAAAGAATTTATGAACATCTGTATGCCATAGGGAGGAAGGACTTAACTAATGCACTTGCTAGACATAGTTTGGAACATCCAGAACATTCTTTTCTATTCACCGTGGTCCATCATGTTAAAAATTATATTAGGGGTGGCCCTTGGCAGTTACACCTGGAAGAACAAGAAGTGTTCTGGCAGATTAGAACATCTGCACATCTCCTCCCGGGTTTGAATGATTATGCTTCTATTAAATGCATTCTCAAGTTAAAAGCATTGCTTAGATAATGACAAAAGTGATGAGTGTATTTTATTTTGATACTGTTGTTACATCCCTAAAGGTATTAGTTTTAGGAAAGTTGTTACGTATATTAGTTAATAGGAAATAATACGTATCATTTGTAATATGTTTTAATGCTTTATATGACTTATATATGTGGCAATATATGCTATTTATTCATCCATTTTTGTATTAGTTAGTTTTTTATCTATTTAGTTTAAAATTTTTTTAAGTATATTAAGTTTAGTTTAACTATGGATCAATGAAAATTTACAGTATGGTGAGGAGAAACGTGGAACAACCAAGTAGGTGGACTTGATTTGTTCCACACTTTTTAAAAGAATGTTTTAAAATAATGTATTAGTGTAGCATTTTAATTGTTTTTGTAAAAACTTGATTGGATAATTAATTAATTACATTTCAATTTTTTTTCTGTTGTAGCCTATATATACAGGCAGCTGTGTGTTAAGCAGGTTTTGTCTGAAGAAGGCTGGGTATTTTCTCGGCCGAAAGCGCTTACGCTAATAAACAGTTTGTGCCTTGTTTGTATCAGTCCGTTTCTATTATTATTTGCCTTTATAAGTTTAGTTTTTGTTTGCGTGTTGATAAGTCTATGCAAAGTATCTCATGGAAACCTTGCAGGCATAGCATAATCCCTGTCGAGTTAAGACACAAAGGTGAGGCCTGCAGTAAGAATAGAACCTGATATTCAACACACATATAGTATAAATGTTAATATTGGTAATGTTCACACACACATCAACAAATGTAGTGGACCTCAGACAGCAACATACTGCAAGGTCACATGGGCATGCTCACACACTTGAATATATGAGACAAATGTCAGGCAACAAAACATTGAAAGTCTGAACTGGGCATGCTCACACACTTAGGGCATGCCTGAGTACAGCAGTGGGCCACACATGTCCGTCAGTTGCATGTGTCAGCCCAGGAACCTCGCACTATTCACCAATCCGCCATGTGCACACAGTGATATGACAACAGACACATATATAATGTAGTGAAACCCTGCCATAATCAAATATGTTATGCAGATACTTAGGTTGTTCATAGAAAGTGGGAAAGCAAAGAAGAAACAAAACCTGCAATCAGTACCATCACTGAACAATGTGCATCCCGAACATTAGCATAGGTTCAGAGGTTGACACTAGGCTATCTGCTCTAGGGCATGTATAAGCCTAGCCACAGTGTGTTTGGCTTTTGCAATCCTGCTAGATTAGTAGACTGTGCCTGTGAATAGTAGGTCACACAAGATATCCCACATATGTTCATTTAATTCTGCCTCTGTCTAGCAGGGACCCAGAACATATCCCAGGGCTAAACATATGATCACCCATCCACCTGTCAAGATGTCACATGTAGGTGGTCAGTGTGGGTCTCTGCGTATGTGGGACTGGGATCTTATTCCCAAGTGAGAGGAACCTCTGGGATGTGAATCTGCCCCTCCAGCATGTCCTATTAACATCAGTGCTGACGTTCCCGTCCCTGGAGCGTGTAGCTGTAAGGGACTTTGATATCCTGATGTGGAGCCTGTCCATCAATGCTGTGATGGACATGGCTTCAAACAACAGGCACAGATTGCATCCAAGTAGGCAGTAAGCAACTGAGGAGAGCTGGGGTCACCATAGCCAAACTGCGCATACCATCTGTGTGAGTCCCTAGATCCACTTGGTTAGGTGCATTTGTGGACATTACAGTTGCTGCAGGTGTTGGGTAAGGTACATCTGAAATGGGGCATTGTATCCAAGCATGGCCCTGATGAGTATAGGGGCACAATGACCCCACCTAATCTAGATGTAAAACCCTATGGGATAAGGTGGGCTATATAGAAGGTGTGTCTAACAACATTGGCAACGTGAATGTCAAAGGCGAGAGTACTAACTATTCATGTCCCCAAATCACAAATCACACACACCGTACGTGATGTATCATCACCTATGTGGTAATGTGTGGGCACGTTGTTATTACCAAAGGTGATGACTATGCATCTAAAGGAAGGTAGCTATAGGCCATGGCTCTGGCACCAGTTATCCATCTCTGTGAGACCCTTTTTGAGGATGCTTGTGCCAGCTGGGGAGTCAATTATGGCACACAGTTTGCAGTCATCTGCAAACCTGGTCAGCCATATTCCTCCTGTGTTAGCCAGTACGTCTCAGAAATATATACGGAACAAGAGAGGTCCCAGGACTGAGCCCTGTGGGATGCCACGTGTAACTGGTGTATAGTCAGACATGGCACCTGCAATACTGACCATGTGGGTGCTATCCATGATCCAGTTAACAATCCATCTTGTGACATATGTGTAGATATTGAAGCCGGTGAGCTTATGTATAATGGCCGAGTGGGGTATTGTGTTGGACTGTTGTGCGAGCTCCAGGTAGGCTGTGTGGACAACCCTCTGTACGTCTATGGACCTGTTAACTGTTTACAGACAACAAACAGGTGCAAGAGGCAAGATCTGCCCTCAACAAAGCCAAATTGTGTAGGATCCATTGTCTGTAGGTTCACAATGTCTATGTGTATGTGTTCCATGACGATACGCTCCATAGCTTAGCAGACCAGGATAGTTAGGCATATAGTGCAATATTGTCCAGGGTCCCTTGTGGCACCATCACTGTGGAGCGGTAACACTGTTGCTGTACGCCATTCCTTGGGTACATATCCTGTAGTAACTCTGATACTGAACAGTGACATAATGTGAGTGTGAAGTTCATCATGAATCTCGTGTAAGCTGCAGTCTGGGACACCGTCTGGTCCCATTGATGCTGTGTTGTCTGCTATGGAGAGGGCAGCACTCACCTGTTCATCTGTGATGTCAGGGAGGCTACACCCTGTTGGGATGGACATGTGCACTGCAGGGGGGATGGTGGGGATACATTTCCACTGAACCTGTTTGCCAGGATGTTTGCAATGTCAGTGGGTTCACTGTATGTGTTGCCATTATGCAGTAACTCACAGCATATCTGTGAGTTTCCACCCAGGTCCCTGACATAACTAAAGAAGACCTTGTGATTGTCCATAGTGTCTGTTGCAAGTGTCCGTTAGAAGTGGCCCTTAGATGAATCAACAAGTGATCATAGCTATTCCATAGTACTAATCAGAGATGCCTTCCTGATTGGGATTGTGCTCTATCATGTAGTAGCCTCCTCCTGTCCTTGTATAGCTCATTAATGGCCATGGTCCACCAGACAGGTCTCCTGCCTTTGGAGGAGTGAGTCTTGTAGTTATCCGGGATAGCACAATCCATGCATTCCAGTAGTTGTCCATAGAATGGGTTTGTAAAGGATTAAGTGGTCTGAGCCGTAATTAACACTGTCCCAGGGTCTTTGATGGATACCACCTCAGTTTGTATAAGTGTGACGTTTGCTCATGAGAAGTACTTCACTGAGATCACCTAGGATGTGTGTGTGTATGGGATATGTATATCCAGTGAGATGAATGTATGTTCTGACCTTAACAATGAGGGGTATACCTCTGGTGTGGAACATAGAGTTCCCACGTTGGTGATGATCAGGTCCCACATGTTTTAACCCCCTGTGGTTGTGGTGACCAGTTCTGCCATAGCATTTGAGTGTAACAATCCTAGCAACTGTTGTGCGAGGGTGTCAGTGCTTGAGTAGTATTCCCAGTCAATGTTTGTGTATTTGAAGTCACACAATATAATGGTGTTTGGAAAGACCTTCACATTCCCCAGTGTTCCCAGGAATACCGAGTGTTGTTCCCGAGTTTGGGAGTGTGGTCTGTAGCAGTATACAAACTGAAATGCAGTTTGGACCACTATCAGTTGCACATGTATGTTCTCCAATGCTTTGTGCAGTGCTACCAACCCGGTGTGTGTATGTATGATGTATATGGATACCCCCCCTATTGTTGTTGTCCGGTCCGAGTCTTGTGTCCAAAAAGCATGGTATGAAGTAAAACCTGGTAGTGCTAGTGTGCTTTTGGGAGCCTGAGCCAGGTGTCTGTTACTGCACATATATTGAAAGTCTCCATACTGATGTGAGTCCTGAGTGCATGCATTCTGAGGGTTAGACATCTGTTGTTGAGCAGCATTACTCTCCGTTTCCTTTACCCTGTAACGTCTATGGAGGTGGTTTTGTCTTCTGAGCCTCGCTTCAAACAGCCACTATGGGTGTGGCAAGAGCCTTAGCCAGTCTGTGGAAGCCTAGGGGTGACAGGTGCATGGCGTCCATAGCGAATCTACGTGGCATGTCAAACATGTAATCCCAGGCTGACAGACACTGGATCCCCTTTGAATGACACCAATATGTTAGCCAACTGTTAAAAGTGATCAGTTTTTCTGTATACTGTGACATAATTCTTGGTGAAGGTAAGATGCTACACAAGGTCAGGGTCATACTGGCCTGGGCTACATGATCAGAGAGCTCCTCTATGTCTCTTGTCATGTAGTCCAGGGAGGAACGTCTGAGGGCTTACACACCAGCATGGTCAATGATGGAGCCATATTTGTACTTGCAGTGGACTGACAAGAGTGCATGTGTCATGTGGCAGATCCTGGCACCCGACAGACAGCACAAAGTGACCTTATCCCTGTTCAGCCTGGTGAGTGGGATGTCAGTGTGACCGACAATTACAGTCACCTATTACAAGTGCATTAGGTGTGTTGTGTAGGCCTAAGGGCAATGACTGTGTGGTACACTGACTTTGTGAACTATGTGATATGTGTGTATGGTTGTGGGTTAGCATTTGTTTGTGTGTCTGCTTTGGATGTCTCTGCTGCTTAAGCAGAGTATATTTAGAGGCTCCGAGTATGTCTTTGTGTGGTAATGTACTTGGTTTGCTGTCGTCATAGGTCCATGTGAGACTGGATTTGTGGTGTGTGTGGTTACCTTCACCACCTGATAGACTGTGCCAGTCACGGCTTGGGAGAGCTCAGCCTCGTGTCTGTCTATACAGTTGCATCTCTCACATATATCTGAGTTTGTTGGTAGGAGGACAGGGTTTTCTGCGTACATAAGGCAGTTGTAACAATGTGTCAAAATTCCAATATGCACCAGCTGGACTGGAGAGTACACACAAAACCGACCTTTGGACATGCCAGGATATAATGATGACATACACTGTTGACTGATCACAAAGGATCAGTAGTATGTTAAGTGTGTAAAAGAGTATAACGGGTTTAGTGTTCAGGTTTGTCATTGTTTTGGAAAGATTATCTGTGAAGGAGTACAGACAGAAACATTACACCTCCTTCAGCTATGTCAGAAATAGCAATGTACAGTCATATATGTCCTGAGTCAGGGTCAACTGTACCTGACTGACAATGTCGACATCCTGTCAGACAGGCCCATACATACATTCCCACCTCCCAGTGACAAAAGGCACTATCATCATACAAGGAGATATCACATGTAGAATGTGTAAACTGCTCCTCCCAAAGCCAAATGAATCCCATCACGTGGATAACATTGTTTCCCCGTATGTGTCATAAGTGAACAACAGAACAAACAGACCCTGCACCTGAACAGTCTGTTGAGCCTCACACTCTCTATAGGATCTTACACTGTTGAATGTGTTACAGCAACATGTGGCACACCCCACAAGTGTTGGTGCACAACAGACCATGGGAACTATAGTCCTATAAGCCTATGAAGTCCGAACTGCTAGGCCATGGAGTCCATCATGATTGCAGTCAGGAACAAAGCTATTGTAATCCAACAAACACACAACCCAAATGTCTGTGGTATGTTAATGAGCAGATCATGTTCCCCAAACCTGCTAGACTTTTTTCAAGGCAGCCACCCAGGACATACATCACTGAAAGGAGCAACACACGTCTCACATAGACTTTGAATAGCCCTTTATCAACATCACAGACACATGTTGTATCCACAAAACCAACAATCTGTGCATAAATATGTATTGTCATATGAAGGAATGGCAATTTGTCCACAGATAGATCACACAAGCTATGAATTGTGGATTCCTGTTCAAGATGTTCACACCTGCTGACCCACAAGGTTCATTCCTGGGATTGCATAACATTAAGTGCACACACATTACCACGTCCAGTCTGATGATGTCAGCATCCTACAAATATAGCAGGAGAATAAAAATCACACAGTAAAGCATATAGCGTGTTGTGTTAATGCGTATCTCTCTAGTATCATAACATAGTGAGGTAGGGTTTGAATCCTGCAATGTGTGTGTGGGGGTGTATGCGTCTGTGTGTATGTGATTCCCTTTGAGAGGAGTGTCCTTTTTGTAGACTTTCACAACACATTAAAAGAGGTGAACACCTCTTTGCCAAGTCTGATGATGTCAGTATCCCACAAATACAGCAGTGGAGATTAAAACACCCAGTAAAGCATATAGTGCGCCATGTTAATGCGTATCTCACTAGCATCATAACATAGTTAGGTAGGAGTTTGAATTGCTGAGTGTGTGTGTGTGATTCCCTTTGAGAGGAGTGGCCTTTTTGGAGACTGTGAAAACACATTAGGAGAGGTGAATTCCTCTTTGCCAAGTGTGATGATGTCAGTATCCCACAAATACAGCTTTGGAAATGAATATTCCCAGTAAAGCATATAGCGCGTCATGGTAATGCGTATCTCCCTAGTGTCATAACATAGTTAGGTAGGGATTTGAATCCTGTGAATGCGAGTGTGTGAGATTCTCTTTCAGAGAAGTGGCCTTTTTGGAGACTGTGAAAACACATTAGGAGAGGTGAATTCCTCTTTGCCACGTGTGATGATGTCAGTATCCCACAAATACAGCTTTGGAAATGCATACTCGCAGTAAAGCATATAGCACATCATAGGTTCATAGGTAGGTACTAGGCTATCTGCCCTAGGGCATTTATAAGCCTAGCCAGAGTGTATTTGGCTTCCGCCTCCCTATTAGATTAGCCTACTGTGCCTCTGTAAAGTAGGTCACAGAAGGTACCCTTTTAAGATTAGTTTACTGTGCCTCTGTCTAGCAGGGACACAGGAGAGATCCCAGGGGTGAATTTGCGATTACCCATCCACGCGTCCAAATTTCGCTTGAAGAGGGTCAGCGAGGGGCTATGTCTAACATGAATTGGGATTCTATTCCAGAGTGAGGGGAGCCTCTGGGAAATGAATCTGTCCCTCCAGCATGTCCTATTTATTTTTGTGCTGAGGTTTAGGTCCCTGGAGCGTGTAGCTCTAAGGGACTTGGATTTTTTGAGGTGGAGCATGTCCATTAATTCTGGGTTTGACATGGCTTTGTACGTCAGGCATAGATCGCCTCTGAGTAGGCGGTAAGCAACTGAGTAGAGCTGGAGTTTCTTTAGTCGAGCTGCATAGGACATCTGTTTGTAGCCCATGATCCTCTTGGTGAGGTACTTTTGGGGTCTCTCCAGTTGCTGCAGGTGTCGGGTAAGGTACATCCCAAAGGGGCAGTGTATTAAATTATGGGCCTGATGAGTGACGAGTAGAGGGGCACAATGACCTCTCTTGATCTAGATGCGAACCCTTTCATGATAAGGTGGGCTATATAGAAGGTCTTTCTAACCACTTTGGCAACGTGATTATCAAAGGAGAGATTACGATCTACGTTGGTCCCCAAATCTCTAATTACTTCTTCCGTACTTAATGGATTACCACCTATGTGGTAATTTGTGGGCACCTTGTTTTTCCCAAAGGGGATGACTATGCACTTTTTAGCATTTAGCTTGAGGCCGTGGCTCTGGCACCAAGCATCCGTCTCTGTGAGACTCTTTTGGAGGATGCTTGTGTCAGCTGGAGATTCGATTATGGCCCCCAGTCTGCAGTCATCTGCGAACTTTGTCAGCCATAATTCCCCGTGTTAGCCTGAACCTCAGAGAAGTATATACCAAACAAGAGAGGTCCCAGAACTGAGCCCTGTGGAATGCCACTTGTAACTGGTTTGGATTCAGACATGGCACCTGCAATTCTAACCATGTGGGTTCTATCTCTGAGCCAGTTTGCAACCCATCTTGTGATATGGGGGTTGATATTTAAGCTGGTAAGCTTATTTATGATGCCCGAGTGGGGTATTGTGTCAAAGGCTTTTGCGAGGTCCAAGTAGGCTGTGTGGACTACCTTGCCCTCATCTATGGCTTTGGTAACTGTTTCAAAGAAATCAACTAGGTTTAAGAGGCAAGATCTGCCCTTAACAAAGCCAAATTGGGTAGGGTCCAATGTCTGGAGGCTCCCAATGTCTTTGTTTATGAGCTCCATGATAATACGCTCCATAGCTTTACAGACCAGACTAGTCAGGCTTATGGGGCGATAGTTTCCGGGGTCCGTTGTGGCACCACCTTTGTGGAGTGGGACCACTGTAGCTGTACGCCATTTTTTGGGTACATATCCTGTTGTAAGGCTAAGTTTGAACAGTGACTTAATGTGAGGGTTCAGTTCTTCTTGGACCACATGTAAGACACAGCCTGGGACACCGTCCGGTCCCATAGATGCTGTGTTTTTTGTTTTGGAGAGGGCAGCTTTCACCTGTGCATCTGTGATGTCAGGGAGGTTCCATTCAGTTGGGATAGGCATTTGCTCCTTTGAGGGGTAAGGGGGGGAGAAGTTTGTGCTGAATCTGTCTGCCAGGATGTTGGCTATGTCTGTAGGTTCGGTATATTTTGTACCGTTATGCAACAATTCAGAGCATATCTGGGAGTTTCCACCCATGTTCCTAACATAACTAAAGAAGGCCTTGTGATTGTCTTTAGTGTCTAGGGCAATTTTTCTTTCGAAACTGGCCTTTGATGATTTTATGAGGGATCAAAGTTTCTTGCTAATACTGATCAGAGATGCCTTCCCTTTTTGGGATTTTGCTCTGTCATGTAGTAGCTTCCTCCTTCTGTTGTATAGCTTATTTATGGCCGGGGTCCACCAGACCGGTCTCCTGTTTTTGGAGGAGTGAGTCTTGATTTTATTTGGGATAGCATGATCCATGCATTCCTGCAGGTGCTCATAGAATGCATTTGTAAAGGATTCTGCGGATTGGGCTGTATTATCCTCTGGCCCAGGGGCTTTGAAGGATTCCACCTCAGTCTTGAGAAGTGCAAAGTTGGCTTTTGAAAATTTTTTACAGTGATTTCCTTGGCTGGGGGTGGGGATGGGATATGGATGTCCAGGGAAATTTGTTTATGGTCTGATCTTACCAATGAGGGGTTTACCTCTGGTGTGGAACATAGAGTCCCCATGTTGGTGATGACCAGGTCCAATATGTTGTTCCCTCTTGTGGGAGTGGTGACCAGTTGTTCCATTGCGTTAGAGTTTATAAATTCAAGGAACCGTTGCAGGGTGTTTGGGCTTGAGTAGTTTTCCCAGTCAATGTTTGGGTAGTTGAAGTCACCCAATAACATAGTGTTTGGAGAGACCTTCATATTCTCCAGTGTTCTCATGAATGCCAAGTGGGGTTCCTGTAATAGAGAGGGTGTTCTGTAGCAGGCTACAAACTGAAAGGCAGTTTTGCCTGCTGTTAGTTGCACATGGATGGTTTCTGATGCTTCGTGCAGTGCCACTAAACTGGAGGTGTAGGTATCTTTGATGAATATAGATACTCCCCCTCCTTTTGTGCTTCGGTCCGAGTTTTGGGGCCGAAACGCATGATATGAGTTATAACCTGGTAGTGCTGGGGTGCTCTCAGGAGCCTTGAACCAGGTTTCTGTTACTGCACAGACATCGATTTTCTCCATACTGAGGAGAGTCTCGAGTGTGTGCATCTTGAGGTTTAGACTTCTGGCACTGAGTAGCATCACCTTTAGTTTTTTTTTATCTTTGGGTTGTCTATGGAGGTGGGTTTGAGCCTTGCCTAAAAAAGGCACTATGGGGGTGGCAAGAGCCTTGGCCAGTATACAAAAGCCTAAGGGTGACAGGTGCAAGCCGTCCCTAGCGAAGCAACGTGGCTTATTGAGCATGTCATCCCAGGCTGACAGACACTGGATCCCCTTTGAATGACACCAATACTTTAGCCAATTGTTGAAACTGATCATTTTGTCTTTATACTGTGGCATCATTCTTGGTGAGGGCAAGATGCTACTCAAGGTCAGGGTCATATCAGCCTGGGCTACATGATCAGAGAGCTTTTCTATGTCTCTTTTCATGTAGCCCAGGGAGGTACGTCTCAGGTCATTCACACCAGCATGGACAATGATGGAGTCATACTTGTACTTGCTTTGGAGTGACCTGAGTGCTTGCGTTATGTGGCGGATCCTGGCACCCAACAGGCAGCTTACAGTGACCTTCCCCTTGTTCAGTCTGGTGAGCGGGACGTCAGTGTGCCGGACAATAGAGTCCCCTATAACAAGTGTATTTGGTGTGTTGTTTGGCCTTAAGGGCTGTGACTGTGAGGCACACTGATTTTGTGAGATATGTGATGTGTGGGTATTGTTGAGGGGTGGCTGTTGCTTGGATATCTGCTTAGGAGGTCTTTGCTGTTTAGGCAGATTTTTATTTAGAGCCTCCGAGTATGTTTTTGTGTGTTTATGTGTTGGGTATGCAGATGCAATAGGTCTGGGTGAGACTGGATTTGTGGTGTGGGTGGTTACCTTTTCCTCCTGACTGACTGTGCCAGTCTTGGGTTGAGAGAGCTCTGCCTCCAGTTTGGCTGTGTAACTGCATTTCTCACATGTATTAGAGTTTGTTGGAAGGAGGACAGGGTTGTCTGGGTACATAAGGCAATTGTAACATTGCCTCAATATTCCCAGATTCACCAGCTGGACTGGAGAGTAACCTTAAAACTGACCCTTGGACATACCAGATTAGTATAGGCAACTGTTTTTTTACTGATCAGATTAGGGAAGGGAACTGATTTTTCACTTGATCAGGAAGGACCAATCGGGAGCCTAATACTTATGAGAAGTCAAGGGGGGGCGTGTTGTGCTTTAGTTAGTTAGTGTTTCCTTATAAGAGCTGAGCAAGTGCAGGGCTTTAGAAAGAGAATAGAGTGATTACTTTGAGAGTTTGAAGAGTTTTAAGGGAAAAAGTGAAGAGCAGACTTTGTGGAGCCTGGAATAGTTTAAATCTGTTTAGGCGGTGCTGCCCGACGCTGCTCAGTGCGCAAAACCGCGCAAAAAGAGAGTTGTAGGGTTTTAAGAGAGAGAGATCAAGGAGTTTAGAATTGACCCAAAATGGCCAATAAAACTACAGCTTCTAGGTAGTAACCACTCCTCCAGGGACAGGCAGGCTGTTCAGTGTTAACCACTCCCACTGGTGAACACAGAGACTTCCCTTTAGCCCAAGCAAGCACTGGCCTTCTAGAAACTTCCAAACAGTTCAGAACAGCAAATCTGTAACTGAACTTTCTTAACTTTCAGAAAGTGGGAAAAAAGCAAGATTTTTTTTTTCTTTTTGTTGTAGTTAAAAGGTAGCAGAGATACACAAGCAGCAAAATAATCACAACAGTGCAATAAATGACCAAACACTTGAGTGCTAGGCCAAAATCAGGTAAAATGCAGTTTTTAGAGAAAAAAACGATTTTAAATTAAGTGAAACAACAGGAAATGCAGTAAACAGGCTCTAGATGTGTTCCAAGTACTGTTACTGTTACAGATATAAACTTTAGCAAGCCTGAAAATGCCAAAAAGTAGGCGGCAAAGCAGTAAAACTTAACAAAAAAATCAGAAGAAAATACTTAAAAATCACAAAAGTGGCTCCTTTTCTTCTCTCAGTGTTTTCTCCCCTTGGTAGGTGCTTCAGCAACAACTAGCAAGCCTGAAAAGATGCCAAAACCACGAGGCAGCCTGGTTTTAAGAGAGAGATATCAAGGAGTTTAGAATTGACCCAAAATGGCCAATAAAACTACAGCTTCTAGGTAGTAACCACTCCTCCAGGGACAGGCAGGCTGTTCAGTGTTAACCACTCCCACTGGTGAACACAGAGACTTCCCTTTAGGCCAAGCAAGCACTGGCCTTCTAGAAACTTCCAAACAGTTCAGAACAGCAAATCTGTAACTGAACTTTCTTAACTTTCAGAAAGTGGGAAAAAAGCAAGTTGTTTTTTTTTTTCTTTTTGTTGTAGTTTAAAGGTAGCAGAGATACACAAGCAGCGAAATAATCACAACAGTGCAATAAATGACCCCACACTTGAGTGCTAGGCCAAAACCAGGTAAAATGCAGTTTTTAGAGAAAAAAAATATTTTAAATTAAGTGCAACACAGGAAATGGAGTAAACAGGCTCTAGATGTGTTCCAAGAAATGTTACTGTTACAGATATAAACTTTAGCAAGCCGGAAAATGCCAAAACGTAGGTGGCAAAGCAGTAAAACTTAACAAAAATCAGAAGAAAATACTTAAAATCACAAAAGTGGCTCCTTTTCTTCTCTCAGCATTTTCTCCCCTTGGTAGGTGCTTCAGCAACAACTAGCAAGCCTGAAAAGATGCCAAAACCACGAGGCAGCCTTGTTTTAAGACGGAGAGATCAAGGAGTTTAGAATTGACCCAAAATGGCCAATAAAACTACAGCTTCTAGGTAGTAACCACTCCTCCAGGGACAGGCAGGCTGTTCAGTGTTAACCACTCCCACTGGTGAACACAGACTTCCCTTTAGCCCAAGCAAGCACTGGCCTTCTAGAAAATTCCAAACAGTTCAGAACAGCAAATCTGTAACTGAACTTTCTTAACTTTCAGAAAGTGGGGAAAAAAGCAAGATTTTTTTTTTCTTTTTGTTGTAGTTAAAAGGTAGCAGAGATACACAAGCAGCAAAATAATCACAACAGTGCAATAAATGACCAAACACTTGAGTGCTAGGCGAAAATCAGGTAAAATGCAGTTTTTAGAGAAAAAAAGATTTTAAATTAAGTGCAACACAGGAAATGCAGTAAACAGGCTCTAGATGTGTTCCAAGTACTGTTACTGTTACAGATATAAACTTTAGCAAGCCGGAAAACGCCAAAAAATAGTTGGCAAAGCAGAAAAACTTAACAAAAATCAGAAGAAAATACTTAAAATCACAAAAGTGGCTCCTTTTCTTCTCTCAGTGTTTTCTCCCCTTGGTAGGTGCTTCAGCAACAACTAGCAAGCCTGAAAAGATGCCAAAACCACGAGGCAGCCTGGTTTTAAGAGAGAGAGATCAAGGAGTTTAGAATTGACCCAAAATGGCCAATAAAACTACAGCTTCTAGGTAGTAACCACTCCTCCAGGGACAGGCAGGCTGTTCAGTGTTAACCACTCCCACTGGTGAACACAGAGACTTCCCATTAGCCCAAGCAAGCACTGGCCTTCTAGAAACTTCCAAACAGTTCAGAACAGCAAATCTGTAACTGAACTTTCTTAACTTTCAGAAAGTGGGAAAAAAGCAAGATTTTTTTTTCTTTTGTTGTAGTTTAAAGATAGCAGAGATACACAAGCAGCGAAATAATCACAACAGTGCAATAAATGACCCCACACTTGAGTGCTAGGCCAAAATCAGGTAAAATGCAGTTTTTAGAGAAAAAAAGATTTTAAATTAAGTGCAACACAGGAAATGCAGTAAACAGGCTCTAGATGTGTTCCAAGTAATGTTACTGTTACAGATATAAACTTTAGCAAGCCGGAAAATGCCAAAATGTAGGTGGCAAAGCAGTAAAACTTAACAAAAAATCAGAAGAAAATACTTAAAATCACAAAAGTGGCTCCTTTTCTTCTCTCAGCATTTTCTACCCTTGGTAGGTGCTTCAGCAACAACTAGCAAGCCTGAAAAGATGCCAAAACCACGAGGCAGCCTGGTTTTAAGAGAGAGAGATCAAGGAGTTTAGAATTGACCCAAAATGGCCAATAAAACTACAGCTTCTAGGTAGTAACCACTCCTCCAGGGACAGGCAGGCTGTTCAGTGTTAACCACTCCCACTGGTGAACACAGAGACTTCCCTTTAGCCCAAGCAAGCACTGGCCTTCTAGAAACTTCCAAACAGTTCAGAACAGCAAATCTGTAACTGAACTTTCTTAACTTTCAGAAAGTGGGAAAAAAGCAAGATTTTTTTTTTTTCTTTTTGTTGTAGTTTAACGGTAGCAGAGATACACAAGCAGCAAAATAATCACAACAGTGCAATAAATGACCCCACACTTGAGTGCTAGGCCAAAATCAGGTAAAATGCAGTTTTTAGAGAAAAAAATGATTTTAAATTAAGTGCAACACAGGAAATGCAGTAAACAGGCTCTAGATGTGATCCAAGTACGGTTACTGTTACAGATATAAACTTTAGCAAGCCGGAAAATGCCAAAAAGTAGACGGCAAAGCAGTAAAACTTAACAAAAAATCAGAAGAAAATACTTAAAATCACAAAAGTGGCTCCTTTTCTTCTCTCAGTGTTTTCTCCCCTTGGTAGGTGCTTCAGCAACAACTAGCAAGCCTGAAAAGACGCCAAAACCACGAGGCAGCCTTGTTTTAAGAGAGAGAGATCAAGGAGTTTAGAATTGACCCAAAATGGCCAATAAAACTACAGCTTCTAGGTAGTAATCACTCCTCCAGGGACAGGCAGGCTGTTCAGTGTTAACCACTCCCACTGGTGAACACAGAGACTTTCCATTAGCCCAAGCAAGCACTGGCCTTCTAGAAACTTCCAAACAGTTCAGAACAGCAAATCTGTAACTGAACTTTCTTAACTTTCAGAAAGTGGGAAAAAAGCAAGATTTTTTTTTCTTTTTGTTGTAGTTTAAAGGTAGCAGAGATACACAAGCAGCGAAATAATCTCAACAGTGCAATAAATGACCCCACACTTGAGTGCTAGGCCAAAATCAGGTAAAATGCAGTTTTTAGAGAAAAAAAATATTTTAAATTAAGTGCAACACAGGAAATGCAGTAAACAGGCTCTAGATGTGTTCCAAGTACTGTTGCTGTTACAGATATAAACTTTAGCAAGACGGAAAATGCCAAAATGTAGGCGGCAAAGCAGTAAAACTTAATAAAAAATCAGAAGAAAATACTTAAAATCACAAAAGTGGCTCCTTTTCTTCTCTCAGCATTTTCTCCCCTTGGTAGGTGCTTCAGCAACAACTAGCAAGCCTGAAAAGATGCCAAAACCACGAGGCAGCCTGGTTTTAAGAGAGAGAGAGAGATCAAGGAGTTTAGAATTGACCCAAAATGGCCAATAAAACTACAGCTTCTAGGTAGTAACCACTCCTCCAGGGACAGGCAGGCTGTTCAGTGTTAACCACTCCCACTGGTGAACACAGAGACTTCCCTTTAGCCCAAGCAAGCACTGGCCTTCTAGAAACTTCCAAACAGTTCAGAACAGCAAATCTGTAACTGAACTTTCTTAACTTTCAGAAAGTGGGAAAAAAGCAATTTTTTTTGTTTTTTTTTTCTTTTTGTTGTAGTTTAAAGGTAGCAGAGATACACAAGCAGCAAAATATTAATGTATATCTCCCTTATGTCATAACATAGTTAGGTGGGGGTTTGAATCTTGTGAGATTCCCTGTGAGAGGAGTGGCCTTTTTGGAGACTGTGAAAACACATTAGAAGAGGTGAATTCCTCTTTGCCATGTGTGATGATGTCAGTATCCCACAAATACAGCTTTGGAAATGAATACTCCCAGTAAAACATACAGTGTGTCGTGTTAATGCGTATCTCTCTAGTATCATAACATAGTTAGGTAGGGGTTTGAATCCTGTGAGTGTGTGTGTGTGTGTGTGTGTGTGTGTGTGTGTGTGAGATTCCCTTTGAAAGGAGTGGCCTTTTTGGAGACTGTGAAAACACATTAGAAGAGGTGAATTCCTCTTTGCCAAGTGTGATGATGGTAGTATCCCACAAATACAGCTTTGGAAATTAATACTCCCAGTAAATCATATAGCGTGTCATGTTAATGTGTATCTCCCTAGTGTCATAACATAGTTAGGTAAGGGTTGGAATCATGTGTGTGTGTGTGGGGGGGGGGTGTATGTGTGTGTCTAATCCTATGAAAGGAGTGGCCTTTTTGGAGACTGTGAAAACACATTGAAAGAGGTGAATTCCCCTTTGGCCGGTTTGATGATGTCAGTATCCCACAAATACAGCAGTGGAAATGAAAACTCCCAGTACAGCATATGGCGCATCGTGGTAATGCATATCTGTCTAGTACCATGACATAGGTAGGTAGGGGTTTGAATCCTGCAATTGTTGAGTGTGTGTATGTGACATTGTTGAGCAATGTGTTGTGGGCTTTGCTTTTACTACTGTATGACAAATCAGTAAAACAAAAGTATGTGCATTGTACACTGCAGGTATCTGTGTGGCAAATACACATATGTACATGTGACGTAAATTGGTAACTGTGTGGCCAAGACATATATGTACATGTGACCTAATTCACTTCATAGGTGTGAAGCCTGCTGACAACATGACTACATATGTTACCATTGACAGTTGTTGCTGCTACTTCTTGGACCGTAGCTCACATATGTATGTATGTGACAAGTCCAGCCACTGTAGTGAGCTGTGCCCTAGGTCATCTGTGTCACACACACATATGACAGTTGTTATAGAATAGTGTGAGTGTGGATGTATGCCTGTGGCATATGACAGACATGTTTAAACACAACACAGTCTGTCAATAATGGCCATTCATTGTAGGTATGCAACAACTCCGTGTATATGCATACAGACCCCTTATTGCTTATGTGATACACTGAGGGACATCAGCATAGCTTTGGGAATGTGGATATCAAAGGACAGATGAAATCACATGTGGCTGTTTGTACACATTAGTGCCCCTGCTACATGTTGTGTGCTACCACCAATGTGGTACTATCAGGATACTATGTGTAGTAAATGTGGATGACTATGCTATTGTTGGCTCATAGCTTCACAACATGTGTTTGTCAACAGGTATGTGTCTGTATGATACCCTTGTGGAGCATAAATGTCTAATCCGTGGAATGCTTTGTAGGCCACTGTATGCATCACCAGATGTGAACATACATATCCTTAGTGTGTCTGCTTGTACCTAGGACGGACACTTGCCAAACAGGAGTGGTCACAGGAATGTGTGGTGGTCATTACCACTGGTAACTGGTATAGTACAATACCAGAAAGATTCTAATGCTACTGTGTATCCTACAGCTGTGTGTCAGTTGTCAAGACATCATCTAATGATTGGTTAAAATCATGCTGTTGAGGTTATGTACACTACCAGAATGCTAACCAATGACTGATATCAACAGTATCACCCACAGCATAGTGTCATACCATGTCATACACACATGTGTACCCAAGTTGTGACATATGTGTAGTGACATGCATATTGGACACCAATAGGAAATATGAAGTATTAACACTGTGTAATACAGGGCATGTCACCCTTCCCATGTGCCCACCATGCGCATACATGCAAACAATGCACCTCCACCATGTTCACAAATGTACACCTTGAAATCTGTACTGCACACATCACACATGTAACATCCACTCAATGACACATGCTGCCAGTACTACACACATCAGCCAACTGGCACATGTGTGGACAATCCATGCTTGGAATTAACACTGGTGTAAACAATACTAAATTGATAATTAGTGCTGTGATGCATCATGCCTGCTCAGATACACCTACAAGGATATCATTACACTTTACTGTTCACAACATGCTAACATTGCTACACTGCTAGTAGGTCACCCTGTGCATCAGCAACATGTTATCCTGTTCCTGCATCAGTGTCACAGATGACAGGAGGTGGCACAGTTTCATCATATGCACAGGGTGTGTGATTGTTTTTCCAGAGCCCGACAATGACCCATCCAATCAACATGTATGTGTGTGTGTGAGGGACAACAGTACAGTATGGGTCAGTGTTGATGTGATGTGTGTGTGTATGTGTTAGCCCTACGTGTTGGTAGTATGTGTGTGTGTCTGCATGCACACAGTACCCCCTTGTGGCTGCCAAATACGGGAGTTTGGGGGACAGCCACAGACTGTACCTGCCAGGCTGTACAGTTTATTATCTCCGGCCACGGACACAGTACCTGTGCCTGGCAGGGGTGACACGGACAGTATCCGGTACTAAGCCAGAATAAGTACTATCGTCAGAGGCAGAGGGATGTTGAGTGGACCCATGTCCCTGCTGGGACTGGCCAAAGCCGCTTGCACATGGTCGTCTTGGACGGTCTACCGACAGCCCAGCCACAACATTGCTGGGGCTGGTACTGGCACTACGGGAGTGGCTGGTACTTGGGTGTCATCAGCAATGGCTGCCAGCTGATGATGTTGCTGGCATACGTCCACATCGACATCCCAGCCATCCTGCATGTCCTGGCACATGGACATAACATTGTGAAGGACATCTAGTGTCTCCCCTCAACGTCTATCAATGACATTGGTGTAATTGCGGATGGCACCGGCAAGGTCACGGATACTGTCATTGATCACGGCGTTATTAGCCCTCTGCGCCCTTAGTCCCTGCCTGGTGTACCGTTCCATACGTGCCTGTGGTTGCATCACAGCCCGGAACATACCTGAGGTTGTGAGACCTGTGCGGGCACGCCTGCCAGGGGCATTACGACCAGCGATGCTCCCACGAGAACCCCTGGACATATGCCTATGTAGTACCGTTCCGGGTGTCTGGGCATGGCTGCTGTGTGGGGTTGCATGTGCCATAGATACCACACTTTCCTGGTCAATGCCTACTGTATGCTGTTCCTCACCTAAGGCCATTGGTGTTGAGGGATGTAATGGCAGTACGTATGTGCACATAGATGGGGTGGAAAGCTGTGTACTGTCGATTGGTGGACCACCGACAGACCCTGTCAAACATGACTGTGCCACTACACATGTATCATCATGGTCACTATTTGTGGCAGTGACCTCAGGTTCCCTGCTGCACCCATCCAACAATACCTCAGCACCTGTGAGAGGGAGACAGGAAGCACATGTTACCATCTGTACAGGATGTTCGCACACATGCACACATCCACACATGAACAGATGAACACATGCACACATGACCACATGAACACATGCACACATGAATACATGAACACATGCACACATGAACACATGCACACATGCACACATACACACATGCACACGTGCAAACTAATACACTACACATTCAAGTTGACACACACACACCAACAGCAATATGGAACATAGTCGTTAGTGGTTGATGGTGGAGTACAGTATCACAAGCCAAAGAGTCTTATCACACGTGTCAGCATGCAGGATGAGTGTTGCTCGACAGCATGCAGTGCGAGTGTAGAAAGTCCTTGTTGATAACAGTATACATGGCGTTCATGCGTGTGTGTTGTTCAATGATTGGCCTCACCCTGGTACACAATGTGTACATGGATACAACATTGCACTGCAAGTCTGAAACACTTTCCAATGTCCTGTGCACCATCACTCATAGGTATACAAACCATGGCCGGATGCACACAACTGTCAGGTGTATAACAATGAATGCTATGTGTAGTACTGCAGGTACTGTAACTGGATGTTGTGTAGTACCATGAGCCATCGTCAGGCAGCATCATGTGGTCACTCAAGGCCACTGGTGCATGTCACACTGGCAACTATCTTGCTGTACCTGACCTGCACCACTTAGGCTACATTTAACAGTTCACAGACAGTCGTTACATGGGCATGTCAGGTGTTCAACAGGGAGCATTGCCTAACATGACTGTGTTGCATGTTGATGTGTGTCACACCGCCCCATGATAGGCCTCTACCCCCAGGTATAGTATGCGTGCTGTGTTGATAACATATGGGATACTGGAGTATGACCTAATAGCAGGTGTCTACATACGCCATGTGTATCATATTAACACATACTGCATATGACAAAGTGGTATATGTTGTGTGCATGTGTACTGACTCTGCCTATACAATGTCCACTACAGTGTACCCCACTTGTTTGTGATGCTCTGTGTGTTGCATGTGTATGAGTCAGCTACTCATGTCACTGGGAAGTGCATAGTCACACAGAGAACATGCACAGCATGCACTATGTGTAGGTGTTTAACATGTGTATATGGCCTACAACTCATGCACGTTATATGCTATATTGACTGTAGCCCACTCATCACATGGGTCTGCTGTCTTGCTATCACACCAGAGGGACCTGCAAGGATATGAGACAGTATGTCAGTGTCAACAACTATGGCATTGCTGCTGTGAGTCTGCAATTATACAGTAGTACATGGGGTGACAGTCACAGGCATACAGATAATGTCCCGAATTATCAGTATTGCATGACACCAGGCTCCACATATTCTGCATACACAGTACACATCTGATTAATGCATATTATAACACTTGGGATAACAGTGGTCTACGGATATGTCATGTTACCTGCACGCTCGTTGTCGCTGTGCTGGGTGACTCCAGCCTCCATGATGACACAGGTGTGTTGTACTGGTTGGCCAGGAGCCACCACACTGAGGAGCAGCTCTTCCACTCTGGTGAGGGGGGGATGTGTAGCAGCACCACCACCTGTGGCAAGCTGTTGTCTGTGGACATCGGAGGCATGCTGCCGAACATGTCTGATTAAATCACTGCAGTGATGGTGTACCTGCTCATAAGTCTGGTTATGCATGCCTACATCATTCACCCGATGGACAGCATCCTGCCACAGTGCAGTGCGACCGTGCTGGTCCTGGCAGGATCTTGAGAACAGAAGGTTATAATGTTGGATGAGTTCATCTGAGATGACTTCCTCCTCCTCAGGGGAATAGGCTGGCTTTCTGTTGTGTGCCATAACCCTGGAAGACAATTAAACAGTAATTGTGAGCAAGTCATGTGGCACACTCAACATTCTAATGTACAGACATCAATGAAATGCCATATATATCAACCTGTTGGCTGTCAGTAGATACACACTTTTAATACCACATATGACTGCTAAGCCCACAACTGCCTGACAGTGCCTGGCACATACTATATACCAAACCATGTTCTGCACATCCACAAAGTGAAACCAGCATGTAAGACTATGCAACAGTACATGGCACACTGTATGTGACACAATGCAACACCTAGCCACAGGAGGTATATATGAAGCTAATGCATACAGACATTTGTCATCTACTGAAATCAATGTACAGTACGGTTACAGTACTACCAGTACACCACACTACTTGTTGATAGCAAACCCCTCAGTAACATATGTGCACATTCATCACTATAGGTGGCATACTGCTGTACTACACTATACATGTTGCTAGATATGCACCTATATCCTGTGACACATATACCACCGAGGCCATGTTACAGGCATACCCACACACACATCAGACATACCTACAAGACACAAAGGTATGGCAACCCAGATTACATTTACCTGTGTACCATACATTACTGTGTGTCAGCACCTACATAACCTCATGCCTGAGGTATGTAATGTGTGAGGACTACAGGTAACGAACAAAAGTGTGTTACCAAGCCATGTGGATATAAACCATACTGTGCAGTTGAGGCATACAGCTTCAGGTAGTACTACAGTCCATACGTGATTTGTATTCACTAGTGTTAACAATCAATAAGCATACATGTACTGCTTTAGCCCTCAAAGGCACACTCCAGTCGACACCATGGGACTACGTCACAACGTATGCCATACTGCTTTTCCTGCCTGGCAATAACATATGGACCTTTTGATGGGATTACAGCTATAACACTACATACCATGGTATACACAGATTCCCACTAGGCTATCACACATATACACATCATTGACACATTCACATACACATTCTCCATCACACACAGTCAACCTCACATAGCATGTGATGCAACAGGTACATGCGTGTGTGTATCGTGTCCTAGGTAGCTGATAGGTTGTTATCCATAGGGCCTATGGAAGCCTAGACATATGGTACCCTGCACTACAACACCCATGTAATGTAGGTTCATGTGCCCCTGTCATGCAAAGCCACAGGGGTGATTACCAGGTTGTGTTTCATATCTCACATGCAATCATCATGGTTATTGATGGCAACTGCTAATGAGGATCTTCATATGCTGTTGATAGGTAGTTGGTTCCACAGTATGGTATGTGTCTGTGATGATAATGTGCCAGTCAAGCATGTTCTGCTTTTTACATTACAGGGTGTAGATCAGTAGAGTGTGTATCTTGTCTGGTGTTCCATCTGTTTACATGGAGCACGTCCAACACCTGTGGGTTTGCCATAGCTTTGTATGTTAGGCAGGGGTAGCCTCTGGGGTAGGCGGTATGCGACACAGTGTAGCTGTGGTTTTGTAAGACAGTCAGCATAGGGCATCTGTTGGAGTCCGGTAATACTCTTTGTAGGGTATGTGTCTGGCATCTACTGTTGCTGTGGATGTCTTCTGAGGTACATATCAACAGGGACATTGTACTCTATGATGGGTGTTATGACTGATGAGTGGAGTGGAACCCTGACCTCTGTTTCCATGGATGATACACATTTACTGATGACATGTGGACTGTACTAGGTTTACATGACTTGTGTGGCACAGTGATCATCATTAGGGACACTACTGTCCACCTGTGTCCCGTAGTCTCTTATCACACCTTCAGTGTTGAGTACACTACCACCTATGTGTTAGTTCATGGGTACAGGGCATTTAACAACAGGGATGGCAATACATGAACAACATTCAGCTGGAGCGTACATTTGAACATCCACTGGTGTACACATAGATATGCATATCAGCACATATACAATCCACCTTTCATGGTGGGAATATCAATTATGCAAAGGTTGAGGGGGATACAGTTATGTAATGATATTGCAGAGTCTTGTGCAGAATGCATGGAAGGTGTTTTCAGCCCATATATGTTTAGCAGGACCCCCTATCTGGAAGACTATATACCTAACAAAGCATACCCACGGCATTTGAACAACAAATGTCATATGCCAGCACTGTATGCTGTCTTGTTTGACACACACTACAACCTACACACACATATATATATATATATATATATATATATACATATATATGCACATAACAACCTGCACCAACATATAAATGTCCGCCCTTCACAAACAGTTGCAGTATGTCCCTTGCTCTATGCACATGTTCAGATGCTTATAAATCAGACACACATGTATCTCGACATATGTGTGTGCCATACAGACACAAGGACCACACTGTTGTAAGTCCATACACCTCACAGATGACCTGTTGGGCCTTGCTACAACATGGACAGTTGTCACATGTGTGCATACAGTAATAGTACAAGGGTATACATAGCTGCAAATGATACATTACTATGCTAGCCTGCTACAGCGGTTGCCAATGCTAAGCTACACATTATGTGACTATCATGCACGTCTTACTCTGTGACATCCAAGTTTATATAGGTGTTTGCAGTACTCCCCCAAACTGCCATTAAACGCAGTACTGTACAGACCACAGATAACATGTTCAGATGTTTGACATGTACTGCTGAGCTACAAATGTCACACTTATGTCCCACTGCACACAGCTACACAACAATTTCTCCATGGCAATACTTATGCATGGCATCAGTGCATACATACCTACTGCTGCCACATATGCATGTATCAGAGGATCTACAGTACTAACCATAACCATCTACTACTTGCCGGTAACTACAAACTGTTACATACCTGTATGTCCCTTTCAGGTCTGTCTGTGTATGCTTTGGTGTTTTTATTTTTATTTGGTACAGAAACGTACTGTTTTTTTTTTTTTTTCCTGCTTGGAGTTGTTCACTAGCTGGAACGTGCAATGTAATGATTGTATGTGGGGATAGCAAGTATTATCTGCTTTTATAGGTATCTGCACATGTGCATGTGATGCCCTCTGCACCAATTGTTGCCCAGCATTTGGTAAATGCAAACAGCCTGCTGAGTGGTAATTGCAGTACTCACTGTCATAGCAACCCAATGCTATAAATTGCTAAGGTATGTAGGCGTAGCCCTTTCAGATTTCCAGAGTGGGGCCCATGCTTGTTTGCTGTGGACACTGTTGTGTAAGTCAGAAGGTTGGTATACATCTTATAAATGAAGCTAGAGGTGTAGACAGTGATGTACATGTTGTACTCAGACCTGACTGTTGCCACTTCCAATACTGAGCTATCAGTGTAGAGTTTTACTCACCACTACAAATGCTTACACAACATTTATGTGACTATGTAGTTTATTTTCTACTCATATAATTAACTGCCATACGAATGTAGTTATTGAGACATATTCTCCTGGCACATGAACTGTTTGTGAACTGTTATACTGGGAATATTAATGTACAGACTTCTGCAGGGTTTCTGTTTTTTAGATTTGACCTTAGCACAGGGTTTGCAGGACAAATGGACAATTCCTGTACTGAGTATGCCTACCTACACACTTGGTAGACCCTAAATGCACAAGTATCTTTTAATTGTGGGGATGCTTACATACAGAGAGCATTACGCATTAATGTGTGAATATTATCTTACTGGACTTGCAGGATTGGTGTGTATCTGTGAGTTTATCAGGGCAGGTCGTCTGTCTGCATAGTTCCCAACTGTGACTCTACCCAGATGGTAGCCAGAGGTTACACTGTCATTCTTTGTCTGTGCAACTCACAGGTGTTTTCGGCATTGTTACAGTCAGTTGCTACCAGTACATGGCTACATCCACTGGTATTTCTGTGTTATACTCCTACATAAGGGTATGCTTGGGGAGGTCCTAACAAAGATATTTGCAGAGTGTGTAACAGCAGTATAGCCTATATGCCTGTGTGTTTGTGCCTCTGCTGGGCCTATGGAACACTCAGATACATCTTTGCATGGAGTCAAGGATAGGTAGTTGAAAGTGAGGTACACCTTACACATAATAGGGACAGTAGGTGTATACTTCAGTGAAGCAGTGCATATGGATTAGTACTCCTTTCATGACATACAAGCGGTGTCTACTGTTATTATTGTCAGTGTTCATTGTGTAATAGCCCACCTTTCTGACTGACGTCAGTACTTTTCTGAGGGACACAGCTAAAATATGTTTCACAATCAGGGACATCCCCGGAAAGTTGACTGAGTTAGGAGATATGGCCTCTGCCCTACTCAGATATGCCAGTGTTTGTCCTGCTATGATACTGTGTGAAGGTTGTAAAGTGCCTCTGTAACATTATTTTCTGCTTGATTGGCTGCTTCTCACATCACACTCATGTAATGCAATCCCACAACAATTGCTGGTAAAGATCCACAGAACAAGCTTTGTGTTATGGCCTTCCTATTTTTCCTTTACATTCACTCATTGTAATGCATGATATATTTTTTGCAGCACCAAGTTATTGTATATCTGTTGTGGCTTAGTGGCACTTCATGCAGTCTAAGGTGTCCAAGGTCTGGTGTTTGAGACTAACAGAGTTATTTTATTTTGCTGCTGAGCAGAACAAGGGCCCTGACACAGAGTGACTAAGGCACTTTTAAGCAGTTGTAAGCGGGTTTGCGGGACGCTTAGCGATGCTTAGCTAAGTGCACACATGCGCACACCCGCTTACTACTGCTTAAAAGTGCTTACTCCCGCTAACCCCAGCGCTAATTTCTTTGAAAGAAAAGAAAATGGGGAGATAGGAAAGTGGTGAAAAAGGCGTCACAAAGAGCGAAAGACAGTAGGTACACAAGCTCGGGATGTGCAAGACGGGTGTAGGGAAGGTCCATAACTGCCCATTTCTTTACCAACAATAGCTGTGCATATGTAGCAAATTTGGAGTGAAATTTGAAACTTTCCACCCCTGAGAGAGGGGTGAGGACAACAAAGTATGTTGTACTGCCAATTATAATTATCAGTTTACATGTCCAGCGGACATGTGCGCGAAATGGGCAGCTATGTATGGGGCGTAATTTTTTTGCGGGTACAGATTGCCCTTTTTTTTTTTCAGGGGAGAGTGGAAAGTGAGGTAGAGGAAGTAAGTATATTTGGGGAGGTAGGTTGGGTAGGTAAACAGACAAGACAAACAAGACACATACAGGGGCGGAGTATGACACATGGGGTGGGTGAACACAATTGATGGGGATGGATGTTTGGAAATCGCAAGCCCATGAGCCCACAGATGGTAACAGTGGGACTGAGATCCCCACCCATGGGCAGTCACCACTGGACCTTCACAGACCCGAGGGTCGCTGTGCTGGAGGCTGCGTAGGAGGGGCAGGCTCACCCACGAGTCACGCCACTCTCGCCTCGAGCTGGCGTAGGGGATCAGTGACTAAATGCTGGATCTCCCTACGCACCACAACTCGGACCCTTTGGAGGGTGACAGGAGGCCCTTCTCCACCCACGCTTGCAGGGGGGAGTGAGCCCCATCCCCTGCAGTGCTTCCACCCGATGGTGACACAGGACCAACGGAGGAGGGTAGCCCGGGCTGGGCACCAGACCTGCTGGTGCCAGGTGCAACTGTCAGCTGAGGAGGGACAGGTGGGTCCGCTGGGACTGGCCTTCCCATACGTTCTGTGATTAGGTTTGTTTAATTACAACATAGACAACAGCATTCCAAGTTAGTTGTAACAGCATGCAGTAATATTCCTATTAACCCAACACACCAGGCTTACAACAGTTGAACAGCAAGCATAACACATGCATATATTGAACGACAGTGGACATTCCAACACCATGCAGGGATGATTGGTGGCAACAGGCCACCAAGACTGTGGTGTTATAACAGGGGACATGCATCAAAGTAAATGCAGATTTTTATAGAACAATAGGACATATGTCCCAACAAATGTTTTGAGATTAGACATACCCACTGAGGTGTGGAATTGCACAGTTTATGCACGTGGAGTAGGGTGTAAAAAGAAACCTCCATTAACATCTTATTAGTACTTTTACTCTACACTACATTCCTATTGACTGCAGGTGTATATCCCCTACATGTATTATTACACTAGGCAACACGCATTAGATTGTGTAATGGGTTTGGCTAGTTCATTATATACCTGACCTATATCTGACATAGTAACTGTCCAAGATGCAGATGTTACTGCTACATAGTTGTATTTTATTTTTATATTTATGTATCTACACATCTGGATGTGTTCATGTGACATTTTCACTTAATTTTCTACAGAACCCTACATTTCATGTAGCACACTCACATTTTTGGGGAACACCTTGACAAGCTACTCGTGTGCCAGATTTACCTATGCATGACAGCCATTTAACAACTGTTGAGGACTGTTATATGCTTCACAGCTACTGGCACTTCCTTCATCCACTTTATATGAGACTGCACAACTGTGGGTTGACAGCACTTAATACAACAGTACTATTTATTTAATGCAAGGGTACAACAACATTTCTAAGCAAGTGACACAGACACACTCCAAGTATTATACCTTTATTATTCACATTAAACACTCTTTTCCACAGGCTCTCTCCTTTATTTGATATTACAGTGCATACAGAAGACCTATTCAGGACATATTATACCCTTTATTGATAGGTTACAACACTCTTTTTGAGGCTCGCTCACTTATTTTATATGACAGTACATGCAGAGATAGTATTCCAGACTTATTTTACCTTTATTAATGGGTTACTACACTCTATTCCTGGCTCTCTGACTTATGTTATATAACAGTACATGCAGAGAATTTATTCAGGGAATAAATGTTATATGTTTCACAGCTACTGGCACTTCCTTCATTCACTACATATGGGACTGCACAACTGTGGGTTGACAGCACTTAATACAACAGTACTATTTATTTAATGCAAGGGTACAACAACATTTCAAAGTAAGTGACACAGACACACTCCAAATATTATACCTTTATTAATTACATTGAACACTCTTTTCTACAGGCTCTCTCCTTTATTTGATATTATAGTGCATACGGAAGACCTATTCAGGACATATTATACCTTTATTGATAGGTTACAACACTCTTTTTCAGGCTCGCTCACTTATATTATATGGCAGTACATGCAGAGATAGTATTCCAGACCTATTTTACCTTTATTATTGGGTTAGTACACTCTATTTCCGGCTCTTTGGCTTATGTTATATAACAGTACATGCAGAGAATTTATTCAGGCCATTTTATAGCTGTATTATTGGGCTACAACACTTTTTTCATGCTCTCTCACATACATTATATAATAATACATGCAGAATAATTACTAACCTGCCTGGTGGCGCAGCCTTAGCAGACTATCTGCATAGGCTTGCTGATTCATAGCACGGACACCTGCAGCTGTGAAGTAAATGAAGGGATATTGAGACATACCTATCCATTATTTTGACTATATTAGCATGTCTTACATACTGCATTCCATGGCTACTTACTTAGTAGTGGGGCATCTTGCATATGACAGGCCTCCTGGATCCATTGGTTCAGAAGGTCCTGCTTCTGTCTCTTCAGGCCTGCATGGTGGTGACGGACCTGCTCAGCAGTCCGAGGGACGCCGGTGGCACTAGTGAGTTCATGAGCCAACCAGTTCTAAGCCTCTGCCTTATACTCCGTCCCTTGGAACTGGCCCTGCAGGAGTCGAGACTCATGACGATGGACTAGGAGCCAAACCATGTATTTTGACTCCTCGATGCCCCAGCGTTGCGCTCTAAAGCGAGTACCCTCTCCAGCACCAAACATTCTAACTGCAGATGGGAGCTACAATCAGTTATGGTGAGTATTCCCTCCTATGGAGCTTAAATATACTGCATTTCCCGCACTTTTTTGTGATTGGCCGTTTTTGAAAATTCTCGGCTGACTGCAGACCTGCTTAGCAGTGGTTAATCTAACATTTATAAGTATATATATATATATATATATATATATATATATATATATATATATATATATATGTTAGTGGATTTTTATCCTAAGCTGTCATGGCTTAGTGGTTCAGTACTTTGATAATGGTGCATAGTGTCCTGGGCTCGAACCTTGTCATTGCTTTATTTTACTACTGTCCTGACAGGTTAGGGGGTGTGGCTGTGTTTAAGCAACTTTGCTCTACGATGCCCGACGGTGCGCTGGTTGGCACGGCACGCACCTCCGCGCAAACCAATTGCACTGGGTAAAGCGCTATTTAGCTATGGGCAACTACATTGCGCTGGGTAAAGTGCTGTTTAACTACGGGCAACTATATTGCGCTGGGCAAAGCATTGCTTGACTGCGGGCAATAATATGTCAGGTTCCTTTATAAATATACATTTTGTTCACTGGTACATAGGCCATTTCAATGCTTTTTAGTAAAAGTTTAATCATATATGTCAGGAATTATTTCATATACTCATTTTGAACATAAAATAAGAAGTTGTTCACTGGTACATAGGCTATTTCAATGCTTTTTAGTAAAAGTTTAATCATATATGTCAGGAATTATTTCATATACTCATTTTGAACATAAAATAGGAAGGGGAGTGGTGGGACTTGAACCGTGAATGCCTCCTCTTTGTGCAAACGCTCTACCACTACGCTATTACTATTTGGCATAATTTACATACACATTCCTTATTATGCTCTTCCATGTCGAGATTGCTAACTGCAGCTAAGCAATGGGCACACCCGCGCACACATGCGCAAATACGGGCAGCTATATCGGGAATTAGAAAAAAAAAATAATGTTTTACATTTTATAACTGTGCTGGGGGTTTACAATGTCAGGGAATGTGGTGTTGGGTACATGGACATTTGAGTGGACTCGCTCTTATGTGTTGACATTTTTCATTTCACACACTTGCAGGGGCATGGACTTTTAGACTGCTCGCCAGTTGGACACACCCCTGCTTGCCTGCACGTTCCGTGTTAGACTTGGGGTAGAGTCAGCATGCCCTCATGAATATTCATGGCACACTGATGTCATACCATTCAACTGCAGCCTCCGTGTAAGACTTATTTAGTCTTACACGGAGGATTTGTGAATCCGGGGGAATGACTTATTTCTTTGGAGTACTAACAGAAGCTTTTTCCATAATTTGTCTGTCACTTTTTTCAGTTTAGCGATATATATATATATATATATATATATATATATATATATATATATTTTTTTTTTTTATGTTCCCTGATCTATTTTTACTTCCTGAGGCAGTGTATTCCAGGTACAGCATTTCAAAAAGTACTTTGCCACCATGTCTCTCTACATGTAATCAAACAACGGTTGCTCTCAGGTAAGATGGATTAGCTAGGCAGGCAAGTGTCAGGGTAAGAGTGTGGATGTGGTTTACGGTTGTAGGTTTGAATCTCAGGTCATCCACACTGTGTACAGTTCTGTTCCGAGATGTAAAGGATTGTGTGTGTGATAGTGCAAAAATGTATATGATGATTGCATGTTGAGAAGTTGCCATAATGGTTAAGGTGTTTACCTTGTAGTCATAAGGTGCAGGGTTTGATTCTCACAAGGGGTAATTATCGAAGCTTCTTTGTTTTTTTTTTTTTTTGCAATAACTGCGTAGAATTTTTTTTTACAATACCTGTGTGTAAAAGGTCTAGACAGTCATGATAAACTCCACAAATTGTATGGTGTCAGAGCAGGATTGACTTTTATCAGTCAGAATGAGGAAGCAGCAGAAGTACTCTGCTCAAATGGTGCTATAACCCACCCGTTTCTACTTCTAAAAGTTAAACCAAGGAGAAGAAATAGCACAACTGATACAATGGGCATCGCTAAACCACCAGGTAAAATTCAAAATCTGAAAGGAGTAATTTCTTTGATAAAATGTGTTGAAAATCACACAAAGTTGGTAGTACCTATACAAAATGAGAAAAAAAGCATTAAGCTTGATAAAGAAGAAAAAAAGCCATAACTGATTGAAATAATGCAGAAATTAACGTAAAACAGGGAGGATGGCATAATGGTTAAGGTGTTTACCTTGCAAACACAAGATGCAGGGTTTGATTCTTACATGGGGTAATTGGCTAGGCTTAAAATGACCCACAGTGGTAGTTAGCCTAGTACTAATCTATGAACCTAAGATGTTTAATCCTCTCCTCTTTTAAACTGAGGTACAGCTTGCTTATATGTAACAAATAAGCTTCAGCTATTTTTCTATTAATTGCAGAGATACTTTATTTCATGGCACCCATTATTTCTCTGACTCTACCAGTAACCTCTTAAAAGGCATTTTGGCAGAAAACTCTAAACAATGGAAACAATGATTAAAGAAAGATGGGCTTTTCAGCACTGCACAAAAAGGAAGGATGTGTGAGTTGCTACATTTTTTCAGCTTGCTAGTGTTGGCACCATAAAGATATGTAATATAATAAATGTGACTAAAGATCAACAGACTGGTCTGTTATTACAGACATTTTGATTAAATACTTGTGAACAACAAAGCTCCCTCCCTGTTCAGATGGCCCATTTGTGCCTCCTGTGGTGAAAGTCCATGGGACCATTTGTTTCTATGGAGATGAGGCTTGGGATAGCTGGGAGTACTGACATACACATGGGAATCTGCTTTTTTTTTTTAAAGCTGTAATCTCACAGCACATGCTCAGAAGCATGCTTTGGGGTTTGGCATGTAATGTGCATTAATGAGGGTGTGCCACTTACTTCTGAAAGTAACATATTCCCTCAAGACTGCCCTGCTTCCCTTTAAGCCAGAGCTCTGTCACAGCCCTGGTCACCTCTGGAAATTCTGCTACAGGAACGTGTGCCTCATGCATGTGCTCCCATACCCTCCTCCTTGAACAGAGGTGAGGTAGCAGTGTCATATCATTCCCCCCTTTCCCCACACCTTCTCCAACTGTTACCAGACTCACTAATCAAACTCAGGTTGCCTGATTTATAGTCAAAACTTTATCCCATCTATGCCAAAAGAATTGGCTATTAAGGACAAGTTCAAGCCTTAATGTGACCCTAAATCGATTTTTACCAAGCACTTTCCATTTATTTTTTATTTAAGTAAAAAGGCCACAGTTCTATCTATATCTGTAAGACTGAACTAAGGCACAGGGCTACAGACTGTGAATCTTGAGAGTTGCATAATTTATTTTTGAGAAACAGAATTATTTTCGGACATAAAAGATAATAAAGAGAGAAACTTTTGCCAGAGTCTGAGTTAACACTTAAAGAAGCTGGAAAAGTGTGTAGGGTGGCAAAGTTAACTAGTAAGTAATTAAAATAGTTTGCCTAAGACTTGGAGATGTACAAGTTAAAAAAACAAAACAAAAAAACAATGAAGCAAAGATCTGCCAAACACTGCAAAATAAATATATTGGGGACCTGCATAAAATAATGCTTCAAATCACATGGCAGCCATAAGTGCCAGTTTATGTGTTTAGCCATGATGTTGCAGTTACAAATAAAGGCATTCAGTTAAATAGATGCCACTTTGTTCAAGGGATAGATTTATTTATGAATGGCAGTCTTGTGTAACAATAAATAGAATGAAGTAACTGTAGACTGCTTAATCATTTTTTAATGTGCAAGAATAAAAGAATGTCAGAGGAAAGTTTTGGAAGTGACAGCTGGGAAACAAAACTTAACTATTCATTTGCTAGCAAGACTTCCCTTTCTCCCTTAGGACTGACATGTGTGATGTGCATACCATTTCTTCAAAAAGTCACAAAACACTAATACTGACCTTTAAAAATTCAGGGGACAGAAGAACTCTCAATGGCAAAAATACTGATTTTGAGCTCAACAGTGATGCAGACTGCAACATCCTGAGTACTGCATTCAAAAACTAAGCTTGACAGGCACTATAAAAGAGTCTAAAACCAGATAATAGACTTATTATTGCCATAAACCTACACCACTGGGTTAGGAGTTATGATGGGTTTATAAAAAGTACAATATATTATATTTCAAACTGTTTCATAACAGCCAACGTTTTAGGCATAATGGCATCTTACATAAATGGCATAATTAAACAAATACATAGTGTTCAGTTTGTCTCAGTGCATTCCAGGCAGTATGCAGTCAAGTCACCATACACACAGTAAATGTAACTGTTGAGTCAGCTTCAAAATTGTTTGTCGATCAGTCAATTCACATTCATACAGGAAATAATCTGAATATTTTGTGAAAGCAATAGTCTGCAGAATTGTGAAGCAAAAAGCTCACTCTGGCTATGCTTATAAATGACCTAGGGCAGATAGCCTAGTATCTACCTATGAACCTATAAATGATTTGCACATTCATGAAGAATAAGCTGGAATTTAGAAAGAATTACAATGAGTAGTAAGCCTTACCACATGTGACTTCCCCCTCGGGGTAACTGTTCAAATTTAGAGATCACCCTACCGCAGGGATTTCTCATTAGAAGTGGCATTAATCCAAAGGGTGGGAGCGACAGACATATTAGGTGGTAAAGAAACGATCCAAGGGAATAGCTGATATTAACTAGCCATGTGCTCTCCTTGAAATGCACATGGCTACCAATTTACACTACTGAGTGATTCAGAGAATTGCTCAGCTGTCGAAATTACCACATTTGAAGACAGCAGTCATCCACTGACTTCAATGGAATATGTTGTGGTGCAGGTAAGTTCAGCAAAATTCAGAGAAGATATGGAGGTGAAGGTATAAGTATCAGGTGAGGGGGTGAGAGTACATACTATGAGTGTGGAAGTGTGTCACCTACGTCTGCAAGTGACATATTCCCTCAAGACTGCCCTGCTTCCCTTTAAGCCAGAGATCTCTCATAGCCCTGGTCACCCCTGGAAATTCTACTACAGGAACATGTGCCCCACACATGTGTTCCCACACCCTCCCCCTTGAAGAGAGTGTGCATGTCTGTAGGGATATGAATGGAGTTGGATTAATGCGTGCATTTAAGTGTGTCTACCTGTGTGGCTGCAGTTGAAGACTTCATAAGATAATACTAGGCTGTCAGTCTTCAGACTATTATATGCCTGGCCAATAACCAGAGTTCAGAATTAAACCTTGTGCCTTGTATCTATGAGATTAAGATCTTAGCAATCACGCCAACCCTCCCCATAGACAGCGAACAAAGTTGAGACTCAAACCCTTGTATCTGTGAGGTAAGCACCTAAGCCATCATATGCTAACTCCCAACCCCCAGGATAGGTAAAGTATCAAGAGTGTGGATATGTGTGTGTTTGTGTATGCTCACATGTGTACTGGAGTGTACAAGTGGGCAAATGAGCAAGTGTGTCCATGAGTCCATTTGAGTGAGGGGTGTTTGATGTGGACTGGATGTCTGGAAATGTCTGCAAGTCATCTGTGCATGAATATGTGTGCGTGAGTTTGGAGTGGAGCCTGTGTTAATGAGATGTGTGAACCACCAGTGTAAACATTACCTCCATCTCAGGGCTAACATTGCTAGTGGTAGAAAAATGTGGCACATAGCTATGCAAATGAATTGATAATGAGGTCTTCCTCATTGTAGCTAAAGCTGTCTCTGAATCGCATAAGGCCAAGGTAGGCAATTTCCACACTCACTAGTGATTTTTCTGAATCTATGGACAGGTCACTAAGCTTAAGTGAAATATGCTGTGTAATGACTTTGAAAATTCTAATGCATACAAAGACACAGGGACTGATGTTTCATTTGATATTTCAATTAATACGTTGACTTATTCACAGGGCTTGGATGCAAATTCCCTTTAAAGACAATTAAGAAGTTGCTTCCATGGTGCTTACAGCCAAGAATTTGTCAGTGCCTGATGCTAACCAAAGCTCCTGCCAAATCAAATTCAATTTGAACTGTTTTTTGGAAGATGCAGATTTCAGAGAATGATGTTTGGAAATTTCGTCTCAGCAGAGGTATTTGAGAGAGTGATGGCAGCATAGACCACTGAGGGTTGATAAGGTGGTGTGAACATCAGTGAAATAGTGTATTAGTTTAGACTGAATCCAAGGAACATTACACAAGACTGAAAAAAAGACTCAATCAGCTGAGACAAAATAAGTTAAAGTTAAACAAAGGTAAATGTCATTTGTTTGTCTTAAGTAACACACACAAGCTGAGCTGTTTGCCAAGCTGATCATGAAAAGGAAGATATTCTGTATGATGCAACCACTGGTCAGTCAGCTTTGGAGTTCTTAGGTACTGTACAACACTTATCAAAGTTCATGCCTAATCTCTCAGAATTGTCTATACAATCTAGACAGTTGCATGAACATGAACATAATGCATTAGCAGTTAGCACAGGGAAAATAGTTTCTCAGTCTTAAACTTGTGACTGAGCCACCTATTCTATGTTACTGTGATGCAATGTAACCAGCTGTGCTGGAAGTGGATACCAATCAGGTACTGAGGCACATACCTCTCAACTTCTAACTGCAAGAAATCTGAACAAAGGCAAAAATAATGGTGAGACAAAGGACCAAAATCAAGGACAGGTTTTAAATATTGCCCGTATAAACTTAGAACAAAGCTAGTATAACATATTTTGCATTGACATGTATTTCCTGAAAGAGATTTGAGTTTTGGACTCCATATATGCTGTTATTTAGTGATATTTATCTTCAATGATTTGCCAGAAAAAACACAAATTTTATGAGAGACGGACCAAAATTATGAGGCAAAATATGGACAGCTGAGAGGATGGTTAAGGCAGTGTTATTGCATCAAGGTCAGTCAACTTCTTATGGTATCAGAGCACAGATTGATTCCTAGACAAAACATGCTTTAGACAGGCAAGAGCTTGTGGTTGTTATAGATCTGGCAAGTTCTATAAATATGTCTACCGTAGATATGTTTATTTTGAAGCTAACCACAAAGTACTTCAAAGATTTTTGTAAATCTATACATCAACTTCACACTTAAAAAGAATTACACTTGACAATTATGTAAACACCTAGCAATGAAGATGCACACAGCAGATGTTTTATCTACAGCATATCTAAAAATGCAAAGAAAACATTTTGCATCCTGGCTCAGAAGTGATGATCAACATTCCTTATTTAACAACATCAACAGAAAGGCTTCAAGAACATGTACAGTGTAATGAACAGGGCACTAAAATGCAAACACTGAGAAATCTGGTATAATCAAGATAGGCAGAAAAACAATTAAAAAGTTTCACTTCCCATCCAAATTTAGTTTCCTTTTTATGGCGAGATTAATTTTCACAAGGATGTTGTCCAAACCCAAAAAGCTCGTAACACCCACTTGACTGCATAACAAAATAGTGGAATACATAACGTACATTATATCCTTCCCCTTGCTGACAGACAGACCCGACAAGTTGACAACCACTGTCAGAGGCTGAGGTGATTATTGCCGTACCTCTACCACAACCACAATTGGACCTACAGATTGCAGAGAAAAGGGGAACATATTAGTACACATAGATGTTACATATGAAATTACAGCTGCACAGTGCAGTAGGGCACACAACATACATACTCTGTTGCCAGAATAGGCATTCTGGCCTCTTAGAACATCCATCCATGTTGGCTTGCCAATCCATGGCTTCTGTAAAACAACCTAGTACACTAGTGGACCTGCTAAATTAGCAGGGGAAAAATCAATACTTGCAGTAAAATTATCTTTTTCTCACACACACACACATGAACACACACACCCTAACCTCTGATTCCCACTCTCTAAGTAGGACAGGGTAGAGCTGCTGTAGGCCACTGTAACAATGTCCTCTCTACTCTCCAGAGTGGGTTATGCCAGTGGCATCATCTACCATCCTGGCAAGCTTATGCCAGACATCTTGCTTGCACAGTGAGTCATAATAATGGCTCAGCCATTCCTTGTGAAGGAAGAACAAGAAAGACAGGTTTTTCCTTGGCCACCAGGCAGGAGATGATTGGTTATAGCACCTGAGAAAGAAACAACCAAATCTACAGACTTACCTGAGAACCAAAATGGTTGCCTTATGTGCAAAGATACACATTTTGATCTCATGTGATGTGTACCATAGGACGGCAACAGAGAGCTACCAAAAGCTTCTTTATGACAGAGCTACACTACTACAAGCTAGGCAGGCTCTATGTGAGAGCACTCTAGCCCTAGGATAAGCAGGGTAGGTAGCATCAGTGAATATAGACAGCTTGTTTAATAGTACTGATTTGGAGACATTCACACTGAACTTCCTCATTAGCACAGCTGCTGCAAGAAGATGCCCTTATTAGTGTGATATACAGCAAGAGTGGATGCCATTTTGTTCAAGACTGCATTATGACAAGCAACTGTGGAATCAGGACATCACAAAATAAGACTGTGGACTTTGATACAAACATACTGAAGGAAGACAAGGTGTCTTGGCAATATAACCCTGCACTGTACTCAACACTCATAGCTGATGGCAGCAAGAGGGACTCACCTCTGCCCTTGCAGTCACTCTGTCCAAGGGAACATCAGTACCCACAAGCAGCTGTGGCTCACCCTCAGTCTCATTGCTACAGGATAGCTCCCTCCCTGATGTAGCCACCTCACCAGTTCTGGCTTCAAGTGTGCGGTCTGTCTGGGACCCCCCCAAGCAACCAGACCCACGCTTGTCTCCAAGCCTGACTGAGTGTAACTGCATGCACACAAGGTACTGCATTATCAAAATCATTCCTTATCTGGACATCTGCAGGGATATCCTCAAATACACCTACTTGCTTGCTTTCTTTTACACTCTCCCAGTCAAGGTGAACCTAGCCAAAGGTATATGGAATGGGGTCCCTCCTAAAGCTCTAACTGGAGTAGACTGTCCAAGCAAGTAGTGCTCCTCTTTAATCACTGCAGGCTCCACAATCGTTAGGTCAGAGGCTGTGTCTCTCTTAGCAGTGGCCTGTTTCCCATTTACTAAGATATGATATAACCTCTTGTGGTAGTTTGGTACCCTTGTTGTCCAGACAACTTACTGCTGACATTCTGTCATTCCCACTTACTGGCTCTCCCACCTTTTGTTGCCCACCTCGCCTCTGTGGACATCTATATGCTACATGGCCTCACTGGTTTTACATTTAAAACATTTAACCTTTGATCCTGGCTGTCTATCTGAGCTAGTGGTTTCTCCTGTTACTAGCGGACTCTGTTGGGGTGGTTTAGGCTGCCCACCATGGGTTCCCTTCGACCCATGAGCAGCACTGGGTATCGCCCTTTCCTGTGCAGTGATGCCCTGCTGCTAGGTATAGGTCTCCCTTTTTCCCGAACTCATCTGCAGTACTATATTCTCTATCTGCTAATCAGATTTGCATATCCTCAGCCAAAGTGCTAAGGGCTTGTTCCCTCACCAAAAGGTCTGTCAGTCCTTCAAAAGTGATGATCTGACAACCCCTCACCCACCTATGAAAATAAGTGCTTTAATCAGCAATATATTTCCACACACTTTCATCTGCCTTGCGCCTATGCTCACAAAACTTTTTTTCTATATACTTCAGGTGTTAAAACAATCTAATAAACAATTTTTAACGGTATTATAATTTAAGCAATCAGTATCAGACAATTTAGAAACAGCAGTTAAAGCTTTACCGTGGAGTAAGGGGGTCAGGAACCGTACCCAGAGCCCTGGGTCAACATTATACTGTTTATAAACCCTTTCAAACATATGAATAAAACTATCAAAATTATCATTCACTGTAGATTGTGGAAGACATTTACTGACCTTTATTGCTTCTGGGGTTTGGTTACTCCCTTCCCCATTATCTCCATGATCCTGGCGAAGAGTCAGCATTTCCTTTTCATGTTGCCTCTGCCTCTCATTTTATTCAGCCTCCAGATGTCTCCGTTTCTCTGCTGCTTCTAATTCCATTAGTTTCTCCGCCTCAGTCTCTCTGCTGATTCTAGTTCCAAACATTTGGCCTCCAGCAGAAGTCTCTTTAACTCCAGATGGATTTTTAAGTCTTCTGAGGCAAAGTTGAACTGTCCATTTTCCTTAGAGTTGTACATGTCCAAGGCCAGTCTGGTTGTCCTCCTGGTTGCTAGTCTGTGATGCAATGGATCTCAATATGTGGATATCCTACCACTGCCAACCAATAAATGTGACGTGGACCAGTGATCAGGGAACTTCAGTCCTTACCACTTGCAACAGTGGGGGATGGACACTGAGAGGATGAGAAGCACACATACAGTATTTTCCAGATGCAGCTTTCTGCATCAAGTGCAATTTAACTTAAGAGCACACAGACAACACAGTCAATCTGGGTCTGGTTTCTCCCTCTTTCTCTACATCCCCAATAAGACTTCCCACCAGCACAGCTATAGAGGGGAGATATCAGCTAAGTGGCCAACCCACACACACACACAGACACAGACACACACAAACACACACACACACACCTGGGAAAGGCTGGCACATGCTTACTAGCTATGCCCCAAAAGGGTGTCCAGTCTTACTGTGTAATATTATTAATGCAAATGGTAGTTTGACCAAAAGCAATGCTATTAGGAGTGTCCTACACTGTGTCACCAAATAAATATTCAAGTACTCTCAAAACTTATATATCTCTATACAGATCAGCCACAATGAAAGGTTTAAATATATTTAATAATAAATAATAAAAGAACAAGAAAATACTCAGCATATATTCACAGTCACATCAGACTTCAAAACCACAGGAAATATTTAAAAACAACATTGCAGGACAGTCACAAATAAAAAAAAATATCTAAACTAAGATTTGCTGTATTCCTGACTATATCTAAGAGAATTATACAGTTCCCTAGTTAACTTACTTAAAATCAAGCCATATGTGGTGAACGGATATTCTAGTTGTTGTCAGATCAAAGACATAATGCAGAATGCTGTGTCTCACTCAGATACCTCTCAAATTAATATCTCAAATATTACTGCTGGGATAGCTTTCAGAATGACATAATTTCTTGTCATCTGATTCTATCCCAAATGAACCCCCCACTGATGGAAGCTAGCAGTATTTAGCATCTACCTGCGAAAATACATAGACCTCAGATTTTTGGCAGATGCTGGAAGTCATAAAACAATTACCTTTAATGTTTTCAAAATTAGTAATTAGTTTACTCTGAAGACAATACACAAAGCTTCTAAGCACAGACTCTGTGTCCAGCTGCATTGAAAAATGAAAGATACCGTCTTTTGTGGCCTAGCCATAAAGTAATATAATTTCAGCTATTTTTCTGAAGTTAACCTCCTGTATTCCAGTTTCCATTGTTAAAATATGTACATTTAAAAAGTTACAACAGTGCATGACATCTTTTCCAATAGGGCACACTGTGGTTACATTTTAAGCATATGCACTTTATAAAATATTTTTTCAATACATGTCTGTACAGACCAGTTTGATATACATATGGCATACTGTTCTAATGCAGTTGTAACACAAGCATCTTATATAGATCATGTTGATATTCACAAATGACTTAGAATTATTTACAAACTTCCAGAATAGCTGTGCTGGCATTATCTCCCTTTTGTCCCAGCAGTCAGTATAATAAAATTCAACAACATTCCATATGGTCTCCCTATCAAGACGTAAGCAGTCATTTGCTGGTCAGTCAAGTGCTTTTAGGTTAGGTGTTGACAGTACCATCTGTGATGGTGCAGATAGCAGACATTGCCTATGACAGCAGCATTAACAGATATGGCTTGGCTAATGCTGCTACTGCTACCACAGATATTACAGTCTTGCACAACGTCAATCCTTGGGGTTCAGAATAAGTCTACACCATGGTCTTGTAAGCCTGTTTTCTATGTATCTCATTTTCTCTGCCATATTTTGTGCTATCATTTACACAATTACTGTGCCTCATTTGCATCAGGATTCTCATTTCCATATTGTGGTAATTTGCATACACTGCATACCATGCCATTTTTACACTAGAGTGGCTTGTGCTACTTGTGTCTATACATCAACTTCTCCATTTGTATTGCAGCTATCCTCCATAATTTATGCAGTACTATGCATTATTTACAAATACCAGACAAGGAATTTTCATTCAAACTGTGACCACCTTTCAAAGCAAGAGACACAGCATGACCTTTTAATTTAAACAGATACAAGAAAAAAAATAGCAATGTTGGTGAAAGATTGGTTAGAGGGGGATGAGAAAATTAAAGGTTTTAATAATACATGCATTTTGACCAGGACATTGTGCATGCACTCAAATGCATTACTTTATAAGTATATATACTTTGCTACAAATAGTGCCACTTTGTTTTTTGGTTCAAGTTCACATAAATAGTTTGCTGGTGTGTAATTCATAGAAAATATGGGACAATTGAGTCTTACGACCAATTATGCCTTGCCAGTACCCACCCTTAGATCATAACCCCCTCTCTTGAGGACTGCTAAGCCAGTCAAGGCTTAGGTGGACTTGTAGTACTTATCCAATCATCTAGGTCCTGTATGAAGGAATTATGTTGCATAGGTGGGGGTGGAGGTGTGCAATAAACCTCTCCATCATGTTTTATTTATCTCTTGATGAAGACTTAGGTCCCTGGTTAAGGTATTAGTGAGACTATTTAATATGGGGAAATTCAAGAGATGCAGGACCACTGGGTCCCTATTGGCACAGAAGGCAAGGCAAGGCACAGCTGTCCTCTTGGGAGTCTAGAACATAATGAATAAATATAAGTGACTTTTGAAACTACAGTATAGAATGTGACAATGTTTGTACATTTAAAATCCTTGAATTCAGAAATATTGATTTCAGAAAGCAGAGGACAGGAAGAAATGGAAACAGATGATCCACTGTGGCGACCTGGAAACAGATGATCCGCTGTGGTGACCCCTAACGGGAACAGCCGAAAGAAGATGATGATGATGATGATGATTTCAAGGGCATTACAGATTTTCAAGGTGAAGGCCACTAATATGAGTCAACTTAACCAGGGAAGGAAATACCAGGGGCATAGTGCTTGAAGTTATACCTGTAAGGACAGCATCAATGATATTACGTCCTTTAGCTGGTTTGTTAACAATCTGGTCCAGCGAGTTTTATTGAGAGGTAAAGTCTCCAAAACTATCAGACTTCTTATTTATGGGAGTTCACCAAGTACTTTTAATAACCTTACATAACTTTCAGGGAACAAAGACAGTGTCTTGTAACAGGCTATAATCTGCTAGTCGATCTTGTTTAGTATGATTTGAAGTTCAATTAGTTCAGTTTATGGGTCTCTGTGAATCTGCCTGGCATATCTTGCATACATGTTTCTACATGCATACATAAATATTATTGAACCCTTTTCTTAAGTACAATTTAATGGTCTGAGAAACAGCACCGTATCATATAGATATTTACATCTCAACCTCCCAGCTTTAAAAATCACAGCAGAGGTCTCAGAAAAAGAAGCACTTTCTTATTTTTCATAATAGAAAATCTTTACATAGTAAGTCCCATATAAAAAGTGATAGGGAATCTTTGTATATGCTTAGTTTGTTTATTTAATAAAATATGTACCCATAAATACATCTGATTTATGAAGAACGCCAGTAAATTTAAGAGGAGCAAGGTTAAATCTGGGGGCTTAAATCGTATCATTTGACAGATATGGCACTATATTTCTCTTTTATTACTGAACTTTATGTCCTTTTCCTTGCTGCATGCGTCTTTTATTAAATTAATTGCCTAGTCAGTCTTTATAGTTGTCTCCAATATTTTGCCCAGCTACTATTCACATTTATACTTTACCTACTTTTCGTTTTTTCATGTCTGCTTCATAATAATGCTTAAACTCCTCTCTTCACTACTAATTTCCACCTTTAAGTACCCTTAGACTTAATGCTGAGTAATCTAAGCATATGATACAAATATATATAAACATCTAGATGCACCATTTTATTATCCCCATAAAAACTCCCTCATTTGCCCCTCAACTATTTGTCATCACCTCCACGTTTTCACGTTTTTTTTAACTTCACCTTCCCATTTTTCTCATTTCCCCCCAAATCTGATTGCTTACTTTTTCCTACTATCTACTTACGAAATACTTTCCTCCTCAGACTCCATTGCAACATCCTCCCACTTTTTTTTGGAAAACTGAAAATGTATTCAGTTTTTCCAAACTTTTGTTTCTACTGTTCTACACAAGGCCCTTTTCCTGCTCACTTCTACATCTCCTCTTTACGTTATTACTGTTGTCCCATCTATGCTGTATTTCATCTGTATCTTCTTTGGCTATTACTTCCCCCATACACACACACACACACACACACACACACACACACACACACACACACACACACACACACACACAATTTCGCTGTATCTTCAAGTATTAAATGTGACCAATTTCTTCACACAGGCTTACAATAAATCTCATTGCAATTTTCATTTCTCCCTAGAAAAGACCCCGTGCTTCTCTGGATAAAAAGAGCTTCTTTATTTTCACCAATACAAAATAAAATGGAATCGGAGCATTTTACAATTTCATTCCTGCTAGTAAAATCATTTTTCTATTTAATCTCTAGTCTAGCATCCTTTAATTGTCCATGGCTATAAGTTTTCTGCCATTGTGAATTTCTTTATTAAACTGTTTTATATCCTTTTTTAAATCTGCTTCAGATCCAAATGCCAGAGTTGTTTACTTTGTTGTATTATCTAAAACTGGTTTAATAAAAAAGTTTTTTCTACTTTTCTGTCCTTTTTTTCTTTCAAATGAACTACAGTTTTGTAGCGCCTGCACTGCTAAACACTCAGATCTGTGGGCCATAGTTAGGGATTTACACTGTACGCCACAGGCTAGGCTGCGTATATGTGAACTTTGGTGTGAGTGGACTGCTGCATGAGGTTGTCAGTGTTACTTACTTCTAGATGTGAGTTAGTATGTGCGTAGGCATGCATAGGAATGTCCAACATGTGTTTCTTAGAATGCAAGACTTGTGTAAATTAATCTGTATTAGAATACCCCAAACAAGAAGCAGCATAACATCCAGTTGAGGACTAGTACACAACCACACGTTAATCCATTTTGTATTGGGTGATTATGTTCAGACTTAGAAGTAGGTCATCAGTTGGGGATGACTTGGGTAGCATGAATGACTGCAAGGAGGTAGAGCAGCACTGATTGATGGTTGGGGGGGGGGGCAACAATGTGGAACCTTAGAACACAATTTGGAAAAAATGTCTACAACCTCTGGGTATTGGTCATCCTTTACAAAGTAAAAGCCTTCTAAAATGTTATATTCCATTAATTTTAAATCCTGTTTTATCTTTTTTGGGTTTATAACTTAAAACATTTGTTAACTTGAACATTTAGAAACAATTTTAGTTCTAACTTAAGCTTAGAAAGTACTCTGATGAAATACAGAACACCATTAATTTTTATTTTTTAAAGAAAATTTGTATTGATTTAACATACATACACTATATACACAAAAGATCTGCGGTGGTGGTGCTGCGGTAGCGTTGTCGCCTCACAGTAAGACGCTGTCCAGTTCGATTTTCAGCTAGAGCGTCTTCTGCGTGGAGACATGCGTGAATGGGCGTACCTTCGTTGAAGGTTGTGCGTCAGGGCTGGTAACATGGCACGTAAAAAAAATCAACTACCAATCATTAGCGGACCGGAGTTCCGCTGTGGCGACCCCTACTGGGAAAAGCTGAAAGACACAAACAAACGCTATATACACAAAAAGGGAAAAATTCAATATCACGTACTACTGATACACAATGCTTGGAAAACATTAAATCATATTGGTAATCTTATGCAATTAACACATTAAGAGTCTTGGTATTTGGAAGTTTGGCACAATAGTTAAGGTGTTTACCTTGCAAACACAAAGTGCAAGGTTTGATTTTCACATGGGGTAACTGGCTAGGTTTAAAATGACCCACAAGGGCTGTTAGCCTAGTACTAATCTATGAACCTACTTCTACGAACCTATGACATTTCAAGGTTATCCCAACAACTAAAATCTTGGTATGATTTATAGATCTTATTCTAATCACTTCTTTTTTTTCAGTTTTACATAGCATTGTTGTTAAACTTAAATATTCTTTGAAGGTAGGAAGCAAGTTCGACTACCATTTTTTTTCAATAACTTTTCTACTTACTCCCAGAAGATTCCAAACTATTTTTTGTTGTTTGGCGTTTAAAGATAAAGGAAGTGGAACTCTCAATGGTATTACTGATCCAATTAAAGAACAATAATCAGACCATAAACCCTTAAAAACATACTTATCTCATCCCAATATGCATTTAATTTTTCACAATTCATAACATATATGCCTTTTACAGCTTTACTACATCTCCAGTTAAGTGAAGAAGTCAGTTTATTAAATATGGAGATTGTATAGGAAGTAACAAATATTCTATATATATATTTCCACATAAAACTTTATAAATTTGAAGAAATTTCACTGCCTATAATAATTTTTAGCCCAAAAACACTGCCTGCGTCCAGCAGCTGCACCAAGCTGATTGACCCTTTTCAATTACTATTACTCGGTGCACCGGCTTAGGTCTGCCATCTGTGCTCGACAGTTATTCGTTCAGTCATTTCCGATAACCCAGTTAACCCGAGACTCAGTGAAGAATGCGTGCCCGCAGCACACATGCTCATTTCACACCTCCACCTACAAAAATGCTAAATGACTCGTCTTCCATCACATCACTAGGCTGGATAAAAACGCCAGCGCATCCAGTGAAAACCTGTAAACGCAAATGAAAGCTGTGCAACCATCACACTAATATAGGGTTACCACCTGTCCCACTTTGCGAGGGACAGCCCTCTTTGGGCAGTTGTGTCCTGAAAAAATATTGTAAGAATGGCAAGTGTCCTGAAATATTAGGGCAAATTTATTTCCAATATTTTATGTAATAGTTGCATACAACAGCTATTCTGTATCTGAAACACCTAAATGTTATAAGAAACAGAATAAGCAACTAAAATGCTATGAGAATAAGCTTTGATTTAGGCAAAAAGTGAAGTTCTGCCCCTTGTACTTGCCGTGGGTAAGTTTTGACCTGCAAAATCTGATGTTTGTACAATTGTCCCGCTCTGGCCATCTGAAAAGGTGGCAACCTTACTAATACGACCAAGTATGAACATTGTCAGTAACACAGCACTCAAGCAAAACGTAGTGTAAACAAAACGGATTACACAACGACAGCATTTACATTCTTTACTGGTAGCGCTGGGGAGCAACTAACAATTCAGCTACCATAATGTGTGTTATTAAATACCACACGTAAAATCTTCTCCCATTACCAACCACCCTCATCATTATATTCACACAAATTGGTCAATTAGTAGCCAGTACAGGAAGAAGTTGCGCCCATACAATGCATTATAATTAACTGCTACGCGTAAATACTGTCTTATTTAAGGAAAATATTAAATGAAAGGTTACTTGACAGCCGTCCTGTTAATAAAGTAAACGCTTCACCTCGCAAAGCATATACCTACTGTTGCTCAAGCTGAAAAACAGTTTGTGACTTGTCCCTGTGCGTGAGCCGTAGTAAAATGCAAAACCCTTTGTCGGTGCACATGCGCAATATGGCCATTCACGTGTTTTGAAAGCAGCATGAGTTACTACTGTCAGAAGTAGTGGTATAACTGAAGTGTGGTGTGTTTACAAAGAAACGCGTAAAATGACCCAAGTACTGAATTTAAATAATGAGGTATTTTATGGTTCAGTTTTTTTCTCAGCACTATAACGGAAAAGTAGCGTACTCTTTTATATCAGTAGTTTTGTTGAACGTGTCCAATGGGTAGTTGTTGCTCTGTGCAGTGGTCATTGCTAATGTTATGTTTATTTAGGTTATCGTATGACTCTATGAACTTATTCTGCTGTTTGAGCTACTTTGAGTGATTAGTGCAGGAGACGGGTGTAATCACCATTTTGCTGATGCCTGTTGTACATCCAGAAGTTTTTGCTGTTGTTTCGTTACCTTAATTGTGCATTGCTACTTTTAGAACACATTGCTGGTATAGCTTTTTGTTTTCTAAATACAGTATTTTATGAGAGGATGAGAACAGTAGCAGTACTGTAAGCCTGTTTATAAAGTGAGAGCAAACATGTATCTACCTTTTGTTTGAGAATCGGAATAGCTCTCTGCTCTCTTTCAGCACTATAGTGCAAGATCATTATTTCCTTTCCATTTATTTATACCTGTTGATATGCATAATTTTATGTATTGCATTTATTTCACTTCAACTTTTGCCAACAATTAGTATATCATAAAGACACAAATAACTTCATTGGAGTTAAATAGCCAAAACAATTTCTTTATTACCAGATTGCTTGCCAATTTAAATTTAAGAGATGTACACAAACACAAAGGCAAGATTTTCTGGGAGGCCTTGTTTTGCGTCAAGTTCCCTAATCCTACAGGGCGGCAGCACTATCGATATCTGACCTTATTCACTGCCACGTCAAGGGCCAATAGCCATCCATATTATCTTTGCCATATAGAAGCTTGCTTTATAGTCTGACAAGGGAGAGTTGGGTAATAAGACCTGCACTCTCATCTAAGACTTTCTGTCCATGGCAAGTTCGACTAGATGGTCATGGACCCACCCTGACACTTAATTGGGTCTTCCTTCCCAATTCTGCCTTCCACCAAGCACACCACCTACTCTGTAGCCCTGCCTGTAAGTCTGCATAAAATCTGTCATTCCATAAAACGGCAAGTGGACCATCCTCAACATGATATGTTGAGGGCCATTTTCCTATTTATGTTTGGGTGTGCGGTGTATGCTTCCCCATCATGTGCCATAAATTTGCATGTGGCATTAATCGTGTGTGTTATACTCTTCACTTGTCTGATGGATGTGGTTAAATGTGATAGCCTCAAAATCACCTCAGACCATAAAATTGAGCCTGTGGCCAGTGTTCTGTTAAGAATGCTACATCTTGCTATATTAGTGTTAACCAGCTCCCTAAATGCATATGACGTGTGTCATTAACTCTGCTTTGGGGCAGCTGTTACCATTGTTGCCTCACAGCAAGAGGTTCTCTGGTTCGATTCTCGGATGGGATGCCTTCTGTGCGGAGTCTGCATGTCCTCCCTGTGGTCACGTGGGTTTCCTCCCACATTCCAAAGACATGCAGTAGGTGTATTGGACACTCTAAATTGCCCGTTGGTGTGAGTGAGTGTTCGAGTGAGTGGTGTGGATGCACTACCGCAGAGGGCTAGCCATGCAGTGATGTAAACCTTGGCCCTGATGATTGTCACTGTTGAAGTGACATCCTGACCCCATGTGCAAAAATGGGGAAAAGGGTAGAAGATGGATGGATGTGTCATTACCTCCTAGATGTAGAATGATTTTGCCCCATTGCCACCAAGTATTGCACTGCTTGAGCTGTGGCCATTTCAAACTCCCAACTCCTAGCCATCTGTCAGTTGCCCAAGTTCACTGTGTAAACTTTTTGAAATCTACTCTCAACCATCTCTCCGATATTTTCAAATAAGAATAACCCAGGTCTTGGTTCTGCAATGTAACAGACACAATATCAGATGTTTTTTATTTTTACATAATTTTTGTAAGCATTAGACTTCAACTTCCCAATTTGTGGATGCTCTCCCATGTTGGCCCTGCCCATTGTGTATGCGAGTCCACCCGATCTTAAATAAATGTGGTTATAAGTTTTGTGCTCTAGCCCACAGCACTCAACTACTCTCTTTAGTACTGCCCTCTCCTGAAATGGTGAAAGCGAGGTAATCTTCTGGTGGCAGAAAAATAGACCTTCCTTAGTGTTTCTCCATTCTTGGTACTGTTGTACACATTGAGCTACATCACGTTTTGTGTTTGTTGTGGTGTGTAACTACACCCTGCTGCTCCTCTTACTCTTCGTGTGTCTCCAACCTCTCTACCTGTATTTTTATTTCATTGTATGAAATTCTTATTTCTTGTAAATACAAGTTTCTAGCACACCCACTGCTGCCATTCCAACGATGTAAGCATGACTGTTTGGGTTGCATGGGGTATCTTCTTGCTCAACTTTATTATGTATCTTATCTGGTTGCTTTTATGGACTCCTCTCCCTATGACTTTGTACAGTCAACTGATAGCATGCTAGGTTTAAGGCCACCTTCCTTTTGCTCCATCCTGTTTCCAGCATTAACAGGATGTATGCTTTCCATTATTTTACTGTTGTTCAACCTTGTGCCTTCCTCATGTTTGTAAAATGGTGTAATCCCCTTTTATATACGATCCAGCTATCTGTACTCAAGATTATTTATTAGTTGCATTCTTGTATGTCCACTAATACCATTAATTCATTTGAACTTGCTCTGGTATTGTTACTGTTTCTAGTGCCAGTCTCTTGAACCAAGCCCATTGTAAATGGGAGAGAGAATCAGATAATGAGTTATCAAACCCTTGTATGTTTTGCGCTGAAATTGTTGTAACATGTAAGCAACATAGTATAAAATGTCTCATTAATGTACCCATCACCTATTTTCTTCCCAGCTGATTTTTAACTGCATGAACTAGTATGTTATTTGACCTGAGTCGGCCTACCATCTGTTTCTTCTAAAAACGCATTGCATGTATAAAAAGATCTGAAGATTAAAAAAAAAAACGATGAGAAAGAGCTACCTTCACTAATCAAATGGGACTGTAAAGCTAATCATAGGTACATAAAACAGTTCGATAGAAGAAAAAAAAAATCAGTGGATATGTCTACTCAAGCTAAACCTGATGCCAGAGGTAGACACACACACACACACACACACACACACACACACACACACACACACACACACACACTGTTAAAATAAAGTTAGTACAATGCAGTAGCTTTATATGCACATTAGATGTTTTCTAAGTGTACCCCTTGAAGTCGCCTGGAAGCCATCTTTGACAATCGGAACTCCTCCTTTATTCCATCTGAGCTGCCATAAAGTCATACCTTGTCCCTAACTACCAAAACATGACCACAACCCTATCCAAGGATCTAAATTGGGAACTCGTCCTCATTCCTACTCCTACTCTCCCTGCTTTATGAATGTGTTACTCAGCCTAATTCCCAAGCAAACAAAATAGCAAAACGTACAAGAAAAAAGGTAAATAAAACTGAATGCCGGGCTAGAAGTGAAGAACTTGTGTCTTTACTTTGCTTCTTTTTGTTAATTCAGAAATGAACAAATTTTTAAGTTATATTTTAGATCTGTAAAATATGTAATAGAAAACTACACAGTGAAATTGCATTTATAAGATTTCTTCACAGTGACAGGAAAATCGTATTCAGACTTTCATGTGATACATAGAAAACGTGTTTGAAAGCTGTAATTTTTATTCTACAATAACTGTGTGATGTTTCTGCAGTTAAAGACAATAATTTTGTACATGTAAGTAAGTTGTATAAGAATTTTGTCATTCGGTAAACCCTTGGTTATAAAACAAGTAAGGCACAGTGGTATGTTAAACCCTTTTAGCTTGTCTTTCTGATTTTTTTTTTTTTTTTTTTACTGTATATTTAAAAATAATCGCATCTCAAAACATTACTGAGGAAAGTTTTAACTTTTAATCTTACAACCCATTATAACACATTTATAATATACACAGACATGTTTTCCCATAAAGCTTTACAGGAAAAATGTTTTAGGTGTGATGTTATAAATGTGCTGTTTATAAGATTAAAAGTTAAAACTGTCCAATATTTTGCAAAGTGATTATTTTTAAAAAAGATCTGTTGTACTTGAGTGAAGTTTAGTGGAGTACTTTATTGCAGTTTGCCATTTTTTCCTCCGGGGATGTGTTTTTACTGTAAGTTAGAACTGAGGTTATTGCCCTTGGTTCTGGAAAACAGAATGTAAAATTGGAAACACTTAAGTATTTTGTCTGTGCGAATGCCTGGCTCCTTGACACAGAGGGATGGAGCCCTGACTGTGATCAAGGTGACCAGGGTTCATTATTGGCCTTGGCACTGAAGGAGTGAAAGGTGTTCCACATTTGCCTTTTCCAAAATGAGGGTGGGATTGTATGTACTCAAAGGAATGCAGGATGGTGTGATCTCCTTGTTGGAGACTGGAGAGGCCACAGAGAGCTCATGTTGCAAAAGAGGGGTAAGACTGCTTGGAAGAAACACTCCTTGCAGAAATGAGGGGATGCCCTCTACATACAGACAGTTGTCCATCCCTTTCCTAAGCCTCTTTGCTCATGTGCTAGTTTAGGGCTGATGAGAAAATGGAAAAGTAAAAATTGAACCACCCCTTGATGGTTGCTTGGATTATGACCCTTCTTGGGCAGCTGTCACCCAGTTAAGGGAACATATGGGCTGATGGACCAAGAGGCGGTCCTATTCAGCAAACAGGCTCAAAAACTGTTGCAAAAATATTCTGTCTGTGCAACTGATCATTACTTTATATTTTTTGTTGATTATTTTTTATCTTTACATGTTTTTGTATCATCACTGTCTTGACGTCTTTGTCTATGTAAAGTATTTATTCATTTTTAAGCTCTTGTGGCTAGTATTCATTTATGTAGTATTTTATTATTCAAAGAGGGAGTATTTAATGGTGTAGGTTGTCAAGCTGCTGGTATCTCCATGTAACTGACCATACTGCTGCACACATTACTGTTTTGTTTATTTTATTTGGTATAGAGTGGCACAGTGAATTTAAAGTGCTGAACACCAGCAAGATGTATTGAGGTGGTGAATTCTACATCTTTTCCATTGGAATTTGTGTGTGTGTGTGTGTGTGTGTGTGTGTGTGTGTGTGCAGGCTTGCACATATGTTGTAAAGCTAATAATTTGTTTGAAAGGAGGAGAACCGCAGCCAAAAACTGAAAAATAAATGTTTTTCAGCTTATCTTGAACTTTTGTACATTACTAATGTCCCTGTACCAAAGTAAGTGGTTATTTTTATTTTCTGATTTCTTGTACCCCAAAATAGCCTGAAAGGGGCTGTCATTGGTTGCATGAATTTGTTCTACAATGGATTCACCTCCCTGATTTCATTTTAGAGGGATAGAGAGAAATCGTCTGATGAGAGGATCATTTACTATTCTCTCTCTTATTAGCTTACAGCAGTACTGTGACTGCCTTCTTTTGACTATCAGTATCAGTCCGTATTTTTCATAGATGTATACTAGCCTAAAGACCACTGAGACCTTTATAAGCCTAGCTATACAACTCAAGCCTAACATTACTTTGCTTCCTTTGATTTTTTTATTAGTAGCCGTCTGTAATACAGCATTTTAAGGAATGTTTAAATGACAGGCTTGAAAATGCAGCTGGATTAGCTGTTCTTTTCAAAGTAACAACTTTAGTTCAGTGTTTAAATGTGAGAAATCTGAGCCATGTGATTAATGGGTGTTACTTGGGCTGAACTGGTTTGTGTTTGAATTCACAGTTTTTAACATTGTAGCTAGAATTAGAATCTTGTAGCTAGAGTTAGAACCTTTGTTAATCTTATTCCCCCAACAAAACGTTGTATGCAATGCTAAAATGGTGTAATAAAATAGTAGAAGCGTGCAGTTTTAGAGAAAATACACTGTAGAAAAATGAGAAATCAAATGCTAATAGAAATTCAGAAGAGTGCAATAAATTTGATTTAAAGGGAAAGGCAACTAATCTGTAATAGTTTATTATGTATGAATTGTTTTTTCTTGTTCATTTTTACCTGAAAACTATGCTTGAAAGTGTTCCTTCTGTTCAGACTGCAGACTACACTATTTATCTGACGTGTGATGTTGGCAATCTGTGAATGATAAGCACATTTACTCACCTAACCTAGTTAGCCTTCATAAGGTAGCAGATAATGAGACAACTGTATAAAAAGAAAGGGAGACAGAAATAAGTTAATACATAAAGAAATGGAATGGTTGTCTGTGTGGCATGTTTAGTGTTGTATTACAAGGAAGGAACATCACTTTATTGGAAAAAAAATTGACATTTGGATGGACTTGTCCTTTAACTTGGGTAGGAGCACTGGAAGACACTGATGGTTACAGAGAAAGTGTCGAGAAAGGGGCCTGAGGGGCTAGGCCAAATACAGTGCTGGTAGAGTAGCTAGAAGCCTATAACCACTACAGCATTTCATATTTCCTGTAGTATACTGAGACCAGACTGTATCTGGAGACTTGTTTGGTGAATCAGATTTATGTGCACTTTTTGGTGGCCAGTACCCTAGGCCCTGTGTCTCACATTTCTGGTGTGACATTTGGTTGGCAGGGTGGGATGTGAACCTCGTCAATGCCTGCTTGGTTGCCCCAAAGAACTCCCTAAAATTAAACGTAAAATGCACTTAAAAGTGCCATAACGTAAATTACCCACACATGTTGAGTGTGAGATCCACATGCTGATTTAAAGTATCTAAAAATAGGAAAGCACACAGCCTCATTCTATCATTCTAGTCCATCAAAACTACACTCATCCAGTCAGAAGGAAAGAAGAAAAAGAGTTAAAAATGCATACCTGGAGTAAATATCTGTGAACTGTGTGACAATACCGTTACTCATGGTTAAAAATATTATACAACCACAAATTTCAAGAAAGTAAGAGCAAATGTTACGTGTGTGTGTGTGTGTGTGTGTGTGTGTGTGTGTGTGTGTGTGTGTGTGTGTGTGTGTGTGTGTGTGTATGTGTGATTAGTGATTGGCTAATTGACTTGTGATGCTGATATATAAAGCTGAGTAATACTGTTGTTTTTTGTAAGTCTGATAAAGTGTCCAGGCATGACACGAAAGTGCTAACTGAATTAAACAACAAATTTTCTTTCCTCAGTGGCTGTGGTGTATTTCTCTCTGTGTTGCTATACTATTTTGCTGTGGACTTTGGTCTTTTTTCAGATTTTCAGAGAGATACTTCATTCTCCGACAGCTGTTTTGTTAAACTTCATTCTCTGACAGCTGTTTTGTTAAATATATATATGTGTGTGTGTGTGTGTGTGTGTGTGTGTGTGTGTGTGTGTGTGTGTGTGTGTGTGTATATGTATGTATATGTGTATATATATATATATATATATATATATATATGTGTGTATGTATATGTGTATATATATATATATATATATATGTGTGTGTGTGTGTGTATATATATATATATATATATATATATATATACACACACACACACACACACATATGTGTATATGTGTGTAAAACGTATAGATGTATTACATGCGCACGTGTGTGTATATATAACAGATATATGTAGTGTGTGTGTGTGTGTCTACTTAGAAATCCTGATGCCCAGAAGATCGTTTAAAATACTGAGATGAAAATCATGAAACCGCGGAAAATCAGACATTAAATTTACTCAAACATTAACTTTGTATTGGTTATTCTATTATGGAGCTTTTCTCCCCGGGCCTCCACTGAAAATGGGTTCTTCTTGACCCAGTGGACTTCCCCGGTAATCAAACTGAAATAAAATAAATAAATAAATAAAATTTTTACTAGGGTAAGTAAACACTGGCCAAATGGAAACGAAAATCGCACCAAGGTAAGTAAAACCCACACACCCCCCATGCCCCCCTAAATATATGTACAAACTCTGGGATCATGCTACAGTGGAGAAAAGGTCATGTTTGTTAAGTGTTTATTTACCCTAGTAAAAAACTGACATTAGAGTTTCTGTGGTTTCGTGATTTTTGTCTCCGGATGTTAAACGTCGATCTTTTGGGCGTTGGGATTTCAAAGTAGATTCATATAGATAGATATGTATTACATGATTCTCAGCTTGGGTGCCTTCTGTGCAGAGTCTGCATGTCCTTCCTGCATTCGCATGGGTTTCCTTTGGATACTGATATACATGTTAGCTGGTATCATAGTGCCAGGTAACTTGTAACAAGATTCATGGCTTCTTCAGTTTTTACATAACTTGTTTTGTACCCTTGCAGTACTAGATTTCCTGTGTGCCTAATATGTCACCACATATATTCCTTTACACTTATATATGTTACAGTGGTAGATCCCCCAGGGTGTGTTAAATATGCATCTGATATCAGTAATTTTTATGTACACATTTGCTCCATTTATCTATATCCTTTCCTTGCTGTCAGTCTTAGTAAAAGCCCTTAACCAATATCATTTGTACTACTCACTACAGTTTATTTCTTTCTTTCTTTTGTTTACTGGGAAAGTCCAACTGGGGAGGCTTAGGGAGAAAAGCTCTACGTATACAAATTACAATATTAGCAATACTAAGACCTATATAAAATATTGTATAGAGTACAATATATATGAAATCAGATAATAAAAGTACAGTGTCAAAATTAGGTGATACAGAAGATATGCATGAATACTACATATGGTATCAGCTTGCATTGTCAGTGATGACAGCATGATTAAAAAAATACTTTTTTCATTTACATATGGCTTTAGCAGTTCCGATAACAAAAATTGGAAGACTGCAGTAGGAGAAAGATAGTCATTTTGTAAGTGTGTGTGGAAAAGTTGAAGTGTAAATTCATATACTTTATGGTCACAACACAGGTTTATACCGTAACCCACCTAAAATAACCCCTGAAGCCCTAAATGTGCAATAAAAAACAAGAATGTACAATAAAAATGAGTAAGACAATGGACAGCATCTCTTTTTCAACTTGGTGAAAAAAATTGCAGCAGGCAAAATTATGTAGACCTTGCAATAAATCATTCTTCTTCTTTCAACTTTTCCCGGTTAGGGCTCGCCACAGCGGATCACCTGTTTCCATTTCTTCCTGTCCTCTGCATCTTGCTCTGTCACACCAACCACCTGCATGTCCTCTCTAACCACATCCATAAACCTTATCTTGGGCCTTCCTCTTTCATCCTTAGCATCCTTTTCCCAATATACCCAGCATCCCTCCTCAGCACATGTCCAAACCAACGCAATCTCACCTCTCTGGCTTTGTCTCCAAACTGTCCAACCTGGGCTGACCCTCTAATATACTTATTCCTAATCCTGTCTACCCTCGTCACACCCAGTGTATATCTTAACAGGCCGGATTCACGAAGGCTTGCACGGAGTCTAAGAGTAGTGTAAGACTCCATGCAGCCTTCGCGATCCAGGAACAGCCCAAAGTCCATGTAAGAGACAAGCTAAAATGGCTCTTACACGGAGTGGGCGTGGATAAGCTAATCACCTCACTTGCAGCCGAATGGCATGCAAATGAGGATGATTAGCGATCCAGGAAGCCCAGAACAGCCCGTGTAAGAGCCGTTTTAGCTGCAGAAATGTACTCAGTTGACAACTGAGTACGTTTCTGCAAAAACTGCAATGGAGCCATGTCAGCTCCAAATAAAGGGTGCATATGTGTCAGGCAGCATGCCAATGGCCAAATATGTGGCCATTGGCAAAGTAACCTGATGCAAATATATTAAAAATATAATTTTTTTTCGGCGATTGCCGATGTTTAAACCAGCGCCCCAAAAGCGGGCTGCACTGTATAAAACATAAAAACGAAGGTTTTAAACCCACAAATGTGGGTTTTATGCAATACATGGAATGTCAATGCAGGGACCAGCAGACCAAAACCAACATGGCCACCGTGTAGTGGTTGCTAAGGGGGGAACTGAGTCTAAGACATGTAACTAAGCATTAGTAGGCAATCTGATGCAAATGAGTGTTAGGATACTGAATTCCACTGTCACATAGCAAATGAGCACAGTCTGAGTAGTGTAAGAGTTACATAAGGGGGAGGAACAGAGTAGGAGATAGGTGACATCACAGGGGGGAATGGTAGAAAGAAATGCAGTTCATTGGAGGTCAGAGTTACATGACAGATGTCAGACAGATATCATGGAAAGAGGTGTGCCAAAGTTTCTTGCTGGGTGTGTATGCGCACGTGTGCGATCCATGAAGCGCGAGTAAGGCAGTGTGCGCGCATGTAAGGCAGACTGAGCATGTGGGAGTGTGTTGGGAGATGTTTAACACTGTTTGCGCGGGCGTGCACGTGTTTTAATCGGAATAAGCAGATTATGAACTGTGTAAGTATGTGTGCGCGCGTGTAAGCCACTGTGAGTGTGTTTCTGCTGGTTTACGCACGGCTCCACCCTGAGGAAACAGAGAGGAAAAAGGAAGCAACAGATTTAGTAGGAAGCTAGCAGGGAATACTGCTGGAGCTAGCAGGTGAAAACAATTAGATGCAGGCAATTACACAGGCAGAATAGTAGCCCAGCCCAGCACTTAAAACTCTGCAAACAGCAGTGCAGGATGTTTCTCTCAAGAGACACTGCAAGACAGGAGTTAAGTTATCAGAAGTGAAAACTGAAAAAGCTGAACTCAGAGCAGAAATGTTAGGGGCTGCCATAGCTGTCATAATGAGACATAGGCGACTTGCTGAGGGTGGTGACAATGCATATGGTGCCAGACAACCCACAGTGAGGAGACGGATAAGAGTGTACAGCCCCAGGGTCACCTACCACGGGTTACATGAGCTGGAGATAGTAGAGCGCTATAGAGTGGACAGAGACCTCCTGCAGCAAATAGTGGAGCTGTGCAGGCCACTCCTCACACACAGAACCAACAGAGGGGAACCCATCCCAGTGGAAACCAAGGTATGTGTTGGCCTAAGAATACTAGCAACAGGTACCTTCCAGAGACCAACTGGTGATATGATGGGGATATCACAGGCATCAGCCTCCAGGGTACTGCACCAGTTCCTGGATGCCATGTCAGCACATGTCGGTGATCATGTATATTTCCCCAATGCCCGTGAGGTATTGGCCAGCAATATGCGTCTCTTCCAGCAAATAGCGGAATACCCTGAGGTAGTGGGTGCAATAGACTGCACGCACATACGAATCAAAGTACCAGCCGGTGAGCGGGTAGGGCATACATCAACCGCAAGGGCTTCCCCTCCATCAACTGCCAGGTTGTGTGTGATGCCCAGGGCATAATAATGAATGTGTGTGCTGGCTGTCCTGGGAGCTACCATGATTCCCACATCTGGCATTTGACGCAGCTGTACCAGACATTTGCCAATGGGGACATCCCACGGACACCTAGTGGGGATGCAGGTTATGCACTGGAGCCGTGGCTGATGACACCCATCAGAAACGCACACACACCTGAACAGGAACGCCATAATGAGGCACACGCACAAACACGTAATGTAATAGAGCATGTGTTTGGGCTGCTCAAGTCACGGTTCCGGTGTCTGGACACATCTGGTGGAGCCTTGCAGTACACACCAACTACATGTACCCAAATTGTCATGGTATGTGCTATGCTACATAATATGATCTTTCGAAAACAGCTGCAGCAGGACCAGCATAGGGCCGGGCCAAACAGCCCCCCACCATTGCCAAGGCCATCACAGGCAGAGCGTGACTCGGAGGAGGAACAACCTGAGCCTTCCCCAGTAGGCAGAAGGAGGCGTGCCCAGTATGCCCTGGCCTTGGCAAAGAGGCAACACATAGCACATACACTGGCTCAGTAGGAACCCTGGGAATGATACCCCTCTCTGACTCACTCATATAGTAACAGGGATGCCTAACATGACACAACCTGCTCTCAAACATGTACAGGGAAGTGTAATATGTGCATCCGACAGAAGCAGCCCTGCAGCACCACCTGAGGCATGAATGCTATGTGTTAAGTAATGTAACACCATGTACTATATGCACACCTGAGGACCCTGACTAACATCCTACCCTCACCAAGCATCATGCCACAACATGACAGTGAGATGATCAAGTGCAATAATTGACTAAAGTATCGCAGGTAGTCAAAGGGGATCCAATGTGTGCCAGTCTGGGATGACATGCTGAGCATGACATGATGCACCACCTGCTAGGACTGGCGTGCACCTATCAGTGCAGGCCGTATGGATACTGGCAAAGGCTGTTGTTACCCACAGTGTGCCTTGAATAGGTAAGGCTCAAAACACAAACCTATCTCCATAGGTATCAGAAGGGATAAGAATAAGATAAGGGATAAGTCGAGATGCATGCAGTCTAAACTCACCCAGTATGGAGAATGTTGATATCTGCGCTGTAACAGAAAACTGAGTCAAGGCTCACAACAGCACCCTAACACTACCAGGTTACACCTCATACTGTGCTGTACAGCCTCAAAACATGGAACAAGCTACAAAAGGAGGGTGACTAGCAAGAATTGTCAAGGATAACCACACCCCCATGTAGGTACCACAACAAAAAGCAGCATGGACTAGCCATGGTCAAGTAACAGTGGCTAGAACTGCCCCCCAGTTTATAGCCTGCTACAGACTACTGTCCCAACACCAGGAACTGCACCTGGCCTATGCTGGAACACATGAATATATCAAGTCCTCCAAACCACATTATATTGTGTGACTGAAAATACCCAGGCATAGACTGGGAGCATTATACTAGCTCCAACAGTGTAGGACAAAAGTTCATAGAATCCATAAACCAAAAGGCCCAGGAACAACATACCACTCCCACAAGAGGGGTAAGCATACTGGATGTGATAATCAGCAACATGGGTACTGGATGGCAAGATGAGAAGTGTATTGCTCACTGGTAAAACCAGACCATAGAGTAATCACACTGGATATACAAATCCTGACCACAGTCCCTGGCCAGAAAACCACAGTGGAAAACATGTGTAAAGCAATATTTGCACTCCTCCAAACTGATGTGGAATCCATTAAAGGTCCTGTGCAGGTGCAAAATATGGGCCACACCTCAGAACCTGTAATACAGCCATTCCATGAACACTGCCAGGAATGCTTGGATTATGCAATCCTAAATTAAAACAAGACACAATGCCATACACGCAGGAATCTGGCATGGTGGACACCAGCCATAACCAAACCATGCAAGAGAATGAGGAAGCTACTACATGATAGAGCAAACATAAACAATGAAGTAATCACTGATCAGTAGTATGGCAATAAAATCTGTCCACACATACAATCCACTAAGGCCAGCCACAACAAGTTGAATCTGTGAATCCTGCCCCAAGTACACAGACAACCCCCAACTCCACCCAAGAAATACAAATATATGTGAGAGATGCAACCAGCTATCCAAACTGGAGGCTGAGCTCCCTTAACTCAGTACTCCCAAAACTAGTCAGGAGGAGAAGGTAACCACACACACCACAAACACAGTCCCACATAGACCTATCACAGCTGCAAACCAAACACATAAACACAGAAAAACATTCCCGGAGGCACAAATTACAAACACAGCACACCAACAGAGGCCTCTAAAGCAGACACCCAATCAAACAACCTCCAAACATAGCACATGCAACACATAGTACACAAAGCTGGTGTGCCAAACAGTCACAGGCCAGAAGGAGAAACAACATGCCTGATACAGTTGTAATAGGTGACTCCATAGTCAGACACACTGCTGTCCCGCACACCAGACTGAACAAGGGAAAGGGTACAGTAAGCTGCCTGTAGGCTGCCACAGTACGCCACATAACAGAAGTATGCAGGTCACTCCAAAGCAAGTAGAAATATGATGCAGTCATAGTCCATGCTGGTGTGAATAACCTGAGATGTACCTCCCTAGACTACGTGAAAAGAGACATAGATGAGCTCTCTGATTATGTAGTCCAGGCCGGTATGACACTCACCGTTTGCAGCATCCTACCCTTACCAAGAATAATGCCACAGTACAAACACGGAATGATCAGTCATAGCAAGTGGCACACTTACTGGTGTCATTCCAAGGGGATCCAATGTCTGTCTGCTTGGGATGTCATGCTTGACAAGCCACGCAGCTGTTCTTGGGATGGCTTGCACCTGTTGCCCCTGGGCGTCTGGATATTGGATAAGGCCTTTGCCACCTCCATAGAGCCTTTTGTAGGCAAGGCTGAAAAGACTGACCCACCACCCTAGAAAACATAAGTGGAAATAAATATAAGGGTAATGCTGACCAATGCCAGATGTGTAAACCCCAATATGCATGCTCCCAAGGCCATCCCCAGTATGGAGAACATCGATGTCTGTGCAGTGACAGAAACCTGCTGCAAGCCTCCTGACAGCACACCAGCACTACCAGGTTATACCACATATCATGTGTCATGGCCCCAAAACCTGAAACAAAACATAAAAGCAGGGTGAGTATCCATATTCAGCACAGACACCCATACGTCCAGGTAACTGACAATGCACAAGGCTTTGGAGTCCACCCATGTGCAACTAACTGTAGGCAAGACTGCTGTACAGTCTGTAGCATGCTACAGACCACACTCTCACACACAGGAACCCCACCCAGCCATCCTGAAGACACTGGACAGTATGAATGTCCCACCAAATACCAAACAAGGTACCACAAATTACCACATAGGTGGTAAACCATTATGTATGGAAGGAGTAACCAGGGACCTAGGGACACAAGTGGACAGTAACCTGTTATGTGACACCCACATTGCCAATGTGGCTAGGACGACTGTCTACATTTGACACCGTATCAGGAAAGGATTCACATCTACGTCAACAGAGGCCATTGTGCCCCTATACTGTTCTCTTATCACACCCATAATCTAGTACAATGCCTCATATGGGATGCACCTTACCTGACACCTGCAGCAGTTAGAAAGACCTCAAAGGTACCTCACCAAGAGGATAAAGGGTCTCAAATATATGTCATATGCTGCCTGGCTGTAGACACCCCAGCTGAATGCAGTCACATACTGCCTACACAGAGGCATTGCATGCCTGTTGTAGAAGGCCATGCCCAACACAGGAGTAATGGACATGCTCCACCCAAGAAAACTCAAAGCCATCGGAGCTGTGAGAGTGAGAGATGTCCACCTCAACAAATAATGAAATAGGATGTGCTTGTGGGACAGATACATAATCCAGAGGCTCCCCACACCCTGGACCAGAATCCCACTCCATGTTAGGCAGAGCCCCTCACTGACACTCTTCAACAGGAATCTTGCCAAGTGGATGGATGATTGTAGAGTTACACTGGGGGTCTTCACTGTGTCATGTCCAGACAGAGGCACAGCAAAGCAAATCATAAATGGCCATAATATTCACATAGCAAGGGGTGGCAAAAGACACACACTCTGGCTAGGCTAACAAATGCCCTAGGGTGGATAGCCTAGTATGAACCTATGAACCTATGAAGATACAAATTGTACAGGACACTAAGGATAATCCCAAGGCTTTCACAACTGATGGTAGGAACCATGTTGGGAATTCACAGATATGCTCTGAATCACACAAATATCACAAACACACACACATATTGCCAACATACATCCTGACAGGTGCAGTGCAACCCCCCCCCGAATGCAGAATATCTATCCCAGCAGACTGCTGGCCCCCTGACATTGCAGATGCTGAGGTAACAGCCAGCATCTACAAAGCAAAACACACAGCAGCAATGGTATGAGCTGGTGTCCTGGGCTTAGTGCAACATGGACTCCAAGATGAATGGAATGCCAACTCACACTACTGCTCAATGTCAGCCTTACCACAGAATATGTACTCAAAGAGCAGTGTACAACAACAGTGGTCCTTCTCAACAAAGGTGTTGCCTGAATGGATACTGAAAACTACTTCCCCAGAATCCTGAGAAGCTCGGTCTGCACAGCTATGGAAAGGATCAGCATGTACCACAGACATAAAGATATTGGGGACCTACTGACACCGGACCCTACCCAGTGTGGCTTTCTTAAGTGCAGATCCTGCCCCTAAACATGTTTGACTCAATTGAAACAGTCATTAAGGTCATTGATGAGGGCAATGTGGTCCACACAGCGTAGCTGGACCTTGCAAAGGCTTCTATACAATACCCTATGTGTTCATTATAGATAAGCTCACCAGCTTAAATATAAACCCCTATGTCAGTAGAGGGGTTGCAAACCAGACCAAGGACAGAACAGACGTGGTCAGAGATGCTGCAGCCATGTCAGACTACAAACCAGATATAACTGGCATCCCACAAGGCTTGGTCCTGGGATCTCCCTCGTCTGGTATATATGTCCCATAGGTACAGGCAAACATGGAAGGACTGTGTCCGAACATGTTTGCCGAGGACTACAAACTGCTCACCACATATGATCCACCAGCTGACACAAGCATCCCACAAAAGGGCCACATAGAAACAGACAACTGGTGCCATAGCCATGTCAGCAAGCTAATTGCAGAAGTCAACCCCCGTGGATATACAGTAAGTGCCCACCAATTACCACATAGGTGTTAACCCATTATGTAGTTAACATGTAATGAGAGACCTGGGGACACAAGGTGATAGATATCCTGCATTGGACAAACATGTGCTGTAGTGTTTACAGAAACATACCATATACCCACCTAATCATGAAGGTTGTCAGATCTAGATAAGGGGAGGTCATTGTGGCTCTGCAGTCATCCTTCATCAGCGGTACAATTGACTACAATAGCCCCTGTGGGATGTACCTCAGCAGACACCTCCATCAACCGTAAAGTCCCCAACAGTACCTCACCAGGAGTATCAAAGAGCTTGCACAGATGCCATGTGTTGCCTGTGTTGCTGGTATCAATAAACATGCTACACCTTGTACAATCTGAATGGCAGTGAGCTATGCACATGAGAGACCTGAACCCCAGCACTGACTTGCATAGGACAAGCTGTACTGCATGATCCATAACACAGAAGCCACCCCCACCCATGAGTGAACTCCCAGTACAGGCTACCCATAGAGTCACTTATCAATCTTCCTCAATAGGAATCTTGATGAGTGGATGGGAGATGGTAGCTTTATCCTGGGTATCACTGTCATGTCGCAGGTAGACAGAGGCACAGTATACTAACCATGACATATGTCATGGCAAACTCCACTTACAATGTGTGTTGAAGGACAAACACACTCTCCAACTAGCATTAGACATGGACTAGGGCACATCGCTAGTGTTTGCAAATGTACACCTATGTTGTGGAATACACTGCCAATGTTGGACAAGCCTGGTTTAAGTAGTTCATATCTGAACAGAATGCAACATGGTCAGATGTACACAACTGGCCCCTAACCAGGCTGTTGTGCTCACTATCGAAATGTAAAGCAGTGATAGCACTAAAGCCCAGGATACTGTCCACCACAGTCAAAGTACTACCAGTACATTATACAGCACTACAGTGTTAGGTCAGTGTGAAAGGATGTTGACAACTGTATGCAAAGTATCCCATGCAAACACTGCAGGCACAGTATAATCCTTTTGTGTTCACACACAAAGCAGTTGTACAGTAACTACACAACATGACACACAACTTACAACCATAAACGGGTGATATTTGTTGAAGTTCACACTCATCCACAAATGTGGTGGGCTGCAGAGTCCAACATATGGAATGCTCACACTGGGCATGCTCACACACTTTGATAAATGAGACATATGTCAGACAACATGCCACGGGAAGGCTGAACTGGGCATGCTCACACACTTAGGCCAAATCTCAGTTTAGCAGTTGGACACACATATCTGGTATTTTTACGTGTTATTCCAGGAACCAACCACATTACAGCAGTCTGCCCAGTGCACACAGTTAAATGACTACAGAGACATACGTGATATAGTGGATCCCTCCCATATGCAAACATCTTCCACAGATGCACAAGTTGTTCATACAAACAGGGAATGCTATGGCAATAAAGATGTGCAAACAGTCTATCAGCAACAAATAATGTGCATTTGACAATTAAACATATGGGTGTAGAGGTCAACACTAGGCTGTTTGCCCTAGGGAATGACAGCTTAGCCAGAGTGTGCTTGGTGTCTGCCTCCCCACAGGATGCACATTCCCCTTTCTAAACACCGATGATGTCAGCACCCTATAAGTACAGCAGGAGAAAAGAAACTTCCCAGTAATGCGAATAGCGCCCTCTGCTAATGCGTCCGTCACAAGTGACATAACATAGTTAGGTAGGGGTTTGAATCCTGCAAATGCTCAGTGTGCGTGTGTGTGTGTAAGTCTGTGGGAGAGAAATGTCCCTTTTGGCAACTGGGAAAACACACTACAGGATGCACATTCCCCTTTCTAAACACCGATGATGTCAGCACTCTATAAGTACAGCAGGAGAAGAGAAACCTCCCAGTAATGCGAATAGCGCTCTGCTAATGCGTCCGTCTCAAGTGTCATAACATAGTTAGGTAGGGGTTTGAATCCTGCAAATGGCAAGTGTGTGTGTTTGTCTGAGGGGGGTTAGTGTGTGTGCAATTGTGTGTGAGGGAAATGTCCCTTTTGGCAACTAGGAGAACAGACTACAGGATGCACATTTCCCTTTCTAAACACCGATGATGTCAGCACCCTATAAGTACAGCAAGAGAAGGAAACCTCCCAGTAATGCGAATAGCACACTCTGCTAATGTGTCCGTCTCGAGTGTCATAACATAGTCAGATAGGGGTTTGAATCCTGCAAATGGCAAGTGTGTGTTTTTGGCTGAGGGGGGTTAGTGTGTGTGAGGACAGTGTCCCTTTTGGCAACTAGGTGAACAGACTACAGGATGCACATTTCCCTTTCTAAACACCGATGATGTCAGCACCCTATAAGTACAGCAAGAGAAGGGAAACCTCCCAGTAATGCGAATAGCACACTCTGCTAATGTGTCCGTCTCGAGTGTCATAACATAGTCAGATAGGGGTTTGAATCCTGCAAATGCAAGTGTGTGTTTTTGGCTGAGGGGGGTTAGTGTGTGTGAGGACAATGTCCCTTTTGGCAACTAGGTGAACAGACTACAGGATGCACATTTCCCTTTCTAAACACTGATGATGTCAGCACCCTATAAGTACAGCAAGAGAAGGGAAACCTCTCAGTAATGCGAATAGCACACTCTGCTAATGTGTCCGTCTCGAGTGTCATAACATAGTCAGATAGGGGGTTGAATCCTGCATATGGCAAGTGTGTGTTTTTGGCTGAGGGGGGTTAGTGTGTGTGAGGACAATGTCCCTTTTGGCAACTAGGTGAACAGACTACAGGATGCACATTTCCCTTTCTAAACACTGATGATGTCAGCACCCTATAAGTACAGCAAGAGAAGGGAAATCTCCCAGTAATGCGAATAGCGCACTCTACTAATGCGTCCGTCTCGAGTGTCATAACATAGTCAGATAGGGGTTTGAATCCTGCAATTGGCAAGTGTGTGTTTTTGGCTGAGGGGGGTTAGTGTGTGTGAGGAAAATGTCCCTTTTGGCAACTAGGAGAACAGACTACAGGATGCACATTCCCCTTTCTAAACACTGTTCTGCTGAAGGCCATGGCTCTGGCACAAGTTGTCTGTTTCTGTGATGCCCCTTTGGAAGATGCTTGTGTCTGCTGGAGAGTCGATTATGGTGGCCAGTTCGCAGTCATCTGCATATTTGGTCAGCCACAGTCCGTCCGTGTTGGCCTGTACCTCCAATAAATATATACCAAACAAGAGAGGTCCCAGGACTGAGCCTTGTGGGACACAACTCGTAACTGGTTTGGAGTCTGGCATGGCTCCAGCAATTCTAACCATGTGGGTTCTGTCCTTGAGCCACTGTGCAATCCATCTAGTGACATAGGGGCTTATATTTAAGCTGGTGAGCTTCTCTAGAATGCCCAAGTGGGGTATTGTTGTGAAGGCTTTTGCGAGGTCCAGGTAGGCTGTGTGAACCACCTTCCCCTCGTCAATGGCCTTGGTGACTGTTTCAAAGAAATCAACCAGGTTAAACCTGGTAGTGCTGGATTGCTCTCAGTAGCCCTGAACCAGGCATCTGTTACTGCACAGATATCGATGTTCTCCATGCCAAGGAGTGTTTTGGGTGCATGCATCTGGAGGTTTAGATTTCTGGCGTTGGGTAGCATTACTCTTAGTTTCTTATCCCTTGTGATACCTATGAAGGTGGGTTTGTCATTTGAGCCTTGCCTAACATAGGCACTATGGGGGTAGCACGAGCCTTTGCCAATATCTGAAAGCCCAGGGGTGACAGGTGCAGGCCGTCCCTAGCGAAGCAGGTAGTTCAACACAAGATGAATATGTGAAGGTGTAATGCCTGTGATTAGTTAGCAGTAGCATATATGACTGCTCACGTGGACACATGCCAGGTAAGTCATATGCACTGTGTCACAGGCAATGTACATGTGAACAGGACAAACAGTGACATCCTGTCAAGTGGGACATGGACATACATATAGTAAGCTATGCAGATGGCACTAGGAGTCCACAGAAGCTCTATAACTATGCATTGCAGGTGTGATCAGTATTCCAGGGTAATTGCAAGCAAACATGCATGCAAACAAAGCTACAGTAAACAGGGCTGCATGTAGTCCATTGTACAACAAACAAGCTGTACCAGTTCCAGTAGGTAACACTGCAAATATGCAGGCACTATGCACATGTACATGGAAATACACGGGTCAGATGGCTAGGGTCCAGTCTCAGTGCACACAAGTGCACAGACCATGTACTGTCAGGATGTACAATAACTGGATGGAAACCCATGTGCTCATACCTGCAGTAATACACCTGTCAAATAACAGACACTGAGCCTTCACTCAGTGGTTCCATACTTAGTAGGATGTATGCTACCTGGCCTGCCACCACAGTATCCCTGACATATATGGGGACTCTCCCTCCTGTGACAGTTAGTTTTGTGTGTTGGGGCTGTCTAGCATGGTATGAGATGTGAGCATGCAGTACTAGGGTGCTCCTGTGTGTCCTGTACCAGTCGTGTAGTACTGCACACATATCAACATCCTCAAACATCTGCATTGCAGAGTCCAGTGTGGGCAACATGCCACTTGCAATTTACATGTCCATCATTGCGTATTACTACATTCATTACCTTATCCCCTGTGCTACCTATGTATGTAGCCTTCTGTTGACATCATTACCACCAGTATGCCAACATGTGCAGATGATACACTATGGTACCTACCATGGGTATAGACAACAGGACATGACAATCACACACTTACTGCATCAGGCATGCTGTGATATACCCACAGTTAATTCAGCACACAGTACTGTTAACAACATGATACTATTAATACACATCTATGTGGTCACCCTGTGCATCAGCAACATGTTAACCTGTACCTGCACTGTTGTTACAGATTGCAGGAGGTGGCACAGTTTCATCATATGCACAGGGTGTGAACTTGGTATGCCTGAGTCAGCCACCGATACCACCAGTTGACATGTATGTGTATGTGTGTTGGTGAGGGACAGCAGTAGAAGGTGGGACAGTGTTGATGCAGTGTGTGCGTGTATGCGGTAGCCCTAGGTGTTGTCAATTCGCATGTGTGTATGGATGCACACAGTTCCACCTCATGGCTGCCATATACTGGTGTTTGTGGACAGCCACAGACTGTACCTGCCAGGTCATACAGATCAGTGTCTCTGGCCACGGACACGGTACCTGTGCCTTGCAGGGGTGCTACGGACCGTATCCAGTACCAACCCAGACTGGGTACTGTCATCAGAAGCAGGTGTTCGTTGACTGGACACAGAACCCTGTCGGGTCCGGCCAGAGCCACGTGCACGTGGTCTCCTGGGGCGGTCTGATGACAGCACAGACCCAGCATTGCTGGGGCTGCTGCTGACACCACGGGGGTGGCCGCGGCCCTGTTGTCGTCCGCGACGACTGCCAGCTGCTGCTGTTGCTGGCATAGGGCCACGTCGACGCCTCAACCGCCCACCATCGCCCTGGCTCATGGACATGTAGTTGTGGAACAGGTCTAATATGTCCCCACAACGTCTGTTTATGACATCGGTGAAATCACGGATGGCAGCCGCAATGTCACGCATACTGTCAGTCATGGCTGTGCGACATGCTGTCAGCTCCCTCAGATCCTGTCTGGTGTACCGTTCCATACGTGACTGTGCCTGCATGACAGCCCGAAACATAGCTGAGGTTGTAAGACCTCTGTGGGCACGTCTGACAGGGGCAGTATGCCCACGGATGCTCCCACGAGAACCCCTGGACATCTGTCTGTGTGGTACCATCTCTGGGCCATGCCCATGGCTGCTGTGTGGGGAGGCATGTGCCACAGATACCACATTACCCTGGTCAATGCCCACTGTATGCTGTCCATCACCTAGGGACATTGGTGACAAAGGGTGCATTGGCAGGATAACTGTGCGCATTGATGGGGTCGACAGCTGTGTACTGTCATTCGGCTGACTAATGGCAGACCCTGGCATACTTTCCTGTGCCATTACACAGATGTCATCATTATTAGTACCCACGGCACCTGATTCAGGTTCCCTGCTACATGACACCAGAGCAGCAACAGAACCTGTGGGATGGAAACAGGAAACACAGTTTACAATGTCTACACATTACCAGTGATGCACACGTGCACACGTGCACAGGTGCACACGTGCAGAGGTGCACAGGTGCACACATGCACAGTTGCACACATGCACAGGTGCACACATGCACACAGTTTCACACAATTGTACAGTACTCAGTATGCGTGATATCAACACACAGACACACCTACATGCATACAAAGAGCACTACTAAGTGAGCCAAATAGTACTATTACTATTAACACTATTACAGGAATTGTTAATACACGCTCACCAGCATGGATAGGCTGCATTGCTGTTATACCAGAGGGTCCTGCAGACGTGAAGAAACTGATGTCAGTGGGCACAATTGTGCCATTGTTACTGAGTATGATACAGGTCAGTAGTACAACAGTCGCCTTTCACAGGTCAGCTGCTAATATTGAGGATATCACACTTGCACATTAAATACTATGGTGACAGCTACAAACCAAGGACACACCTCACACATGCATTAACTACCAGTGTACACAACAGTCAACTATACATATGGCATATTACCTGCACGTTCACTGTCTTGCTGCTACGTGGCTCCAGCCTCCATCATAATGCATGTCTGCTGCTGTTGTTGTTGCTGGCGGACTGGAGCCACTACTCTCATGAGTAGTCCCTCCAGTCTGGTGAGTGGGGGATGTGTAGCCACCCCACCACCTGTGGCGACCTGTTGCCTGTGGATATCCGACGCACGCTGATGGACATGTCTGATTAAATCACTGCAGTGATGTCGTACCTGCTCATATGTCCTATTATGCGTGCCTATGTCATTTACCCGATGGACAAGGTCTTGCCACAGTGCAGCCCTCTCCTGCTGATTCTGGCTGGTGCAGGAAAAGAGTATTTCATAATCCCGCACCAGGCTCTGGTGTATCTCCTCATCCTCAGCTGTGCAGTAGGTGGGATTCCGCGGGTTGGCCATGTACCTGAGAAAGAAAATAACCTGGTATCAGCAATATATGTCAGCAGAATTTGGCACACATACTACACATGCTACTCGACTGTTATGATGCAACATATCTCACATATGTAGCATCTGTCTGTCTATTGGTGGATACACATGTAGATGGCCAGGTATCGGTGCTCAGCCAGCAACTGTGCAACAGTACTTGGCACACTCCATACGACATACTACCAAACCCCAGCAGTCAGAACACAGATTCAGGTCAAGAGCACCTTTTCACTCTGGGGGTTTGTATCTAGGTACTGTATGGCCTACATAATCAACTACTGTGAGCTGACCACACACTGATTGCCCTGGATATACATATCCCACCTTCACCACCAGCACAAACGACTATAGTGCATAACATTACAGATACAAACTTTACACTTTGTAACAGTGACATGGTATCCTTTCAGCCCACTGGGCCAGTGGCAGATACAACCCACAATGCTGACCCCCTACACAATTGCTTTCTACAGACATCTCCGAGAATGCATGGATCATGCAATCCCATATATGACCAAGACACTCTCCACAAAGGGACAGCATCCTGTCTGGTGGACCCCAGCCATAGACGGATTGTATTACAGAAGATGGAAGCAACTGCAAGACAGAGCACAATTCCATAAAGGGAGGGCATGTCTGAGCAGCACTAGTAAGGATCTATTTTCCATCATACAAACATCCATGGGCAACTTTGAGAGGGAAATCAAGAGGGACACTACAGATAACCAGAAGGCCTTCTTCAGTTATGTTAGCAACCTGGTCAGGATCCATCCTCTATGCCCATAGTTAGTACACAACAACACATATTTCACTGGCACCACAGATATTGACAACATTGTGGCAGACAGGTTCAGTGCAGGTGTCACCCCACCCTCTCCCCCAAAATAAGACACAGTTATCCCAGCTGTCTGTAACCTCCCTGTCATCACAGATGTCCAGGTGAGAGCCACCGTCAGGACAGCAGAATACACAACATGAATGGGACCTGATGGTATCCCCTTTTGCATGCTACATAAACTCTGACAGGAGCTAAACACACATATAGAAGTGCTATGTAACACTAGCCTGACTACAGGATATGTACGTGTACACTGGCGCATAGCAGCAGTGGTTCCATTCCACGAAGGAGGCATCTCAACATACCAATACAATACAATACAACACAATACATTACATTACAGTACAATTCTATACAATATGCTATTGCCCCTGGGACTACAGCAGCGTACTGTTCTGCTACCCTGACCATTGTGACACATGTGGTGTGATGGTACCTGCTGCTGTCACACAGTTACACAGGGTGACTCATATGGCATGTGAGAGCCACCGTCAGGACAGCAGAATACACAACATGAATGGGACCTGATGGTATCCCCTTTTGCATGCTACATAAACTCTGACAGGAGCTAAACACACATATAGAAGTGCTTTGTAACACTAGCCTGACTACAGGATATGTACGTGTACACTGGAGCATAGCAGCAGTGGTTCCATTCCACGAAGGAGGCATCTCAACATACCAATACAATACAACACAATACATTACATTACAATACAATTCTATACAATATGCTATTGCCCCTGGGACTACAGCAGCGTACTGTTCTGCTACCCTGACCATTGTGACACATGTGGTGTGATGGTACCTGCTGCTGTCACACAGTTACACAGGGTGACTCATATGGCATATTACCTATCTGACTAACATTCAGCAGGGGTATGTGTGACATGTACTCATGGGGAGTCTTGCTTCTTAACACTGTGTGGTTTATTGCAGGGTATGTCTTATCTGTGGGTAGGAACTTTTACCTCCACATGTGCACTCTATTGCAGTGGCACGGACGACACACAGCAGACATTTAGGTTGTGGATGGTATGAGGTGTTACTATGGTTGTTGGACATCTGTCATGGGTGTGACTTACATATGTAAATCCGGGAGTGGTAACCTCTATGTGGGTAGTATATGTGTACTCTGTGGTGTTGTCAGTCACTGTGCATTGGTAATGTGTTTGAGTGCATTGTCACAGTATTGTACATGTCACTGTGTCCTTCTCCATATCTGTAGCTGTCGTGAGGTCCATACCATGGCATCCATTATGTGGTGTGGAGGGGTACACCGACCTACATGTCCATAGCTGACACACCATGTCCGCTGACACACACCATGTGCAGGTATTCCAGGGATAGTGTGCCACTGTGAATATCATTGGGGCCACTATTGTACACATTTATGACCCTGTTCACCCCTGACACATGCAGTGGTGGGCAGCCAATCACATATCTGGTGGTTACTGGTGTAGGTGATCTGGAATGTGGTATGGTACTCCGGTTTTGACACTGGTGTTCACTCCATGCGTTTGTCACCAGGCACCTGTTGCAATACATCTGTACACATGTGCCTCACTCAGAATTTATATACATTTCTCTCTCTCTCTCTATATATATATATATATATATATATATATATATATATATATATATTTATATAGATAAATCTATATGTATATAGATATATTTATATGTATATATATGTCTGTATACATATCCGCATATATATATTGATGTACATATATTGCTATAGATGTGGGGGGGGGGCACAGAGGGGGTGTGAGTGACAGAGGGGGTGGGACAGGCTGTGTTGCAGGTCGTCATATACAGTCATACCTGTAGGTAGTCAGATCAGTCTGTGTATATGTATCTACATATATCTATATCTGTATGGGTGCATTACATAGATATGTTTGTACAATATTCTATCTACTTCTGTCTATGTATTCTTACATCTCTCTCTCTATGTATGTATACATATGTGCATATCATATATATATATATATATATATATATATATATATATATATATATATATATATATATATATATATATATATATATATATATATATATATATATACACACATACATATGTTGACATACATACGTATCCATATGTTAGACAGGTATATCAACATATTTGTCTACCATACTGTATACACACACTAACATACTGCTAAACATACATAACTGTGAAACCTACTTTGTACATGGCACTACAACCTACAATCAACCAACATTGAGATGTGCACATAGATGCTCTCACATACAAATGTATGTACAGCCTTCACTGATAGTTGCTGTATGTCCCCTGCCCTTTACACATCTTCATATACATATGGATACTGACCAATGACACATATGGAGGGTTCACAGTATGTAGACCTTTATAGTATTACTTTACATTACCTGTGTTTGTCACAGCTGCTTGTGTTGCCGTCTGGTTCTCTGTCCTGCTGCTCCACTTCCCAGTTGTCAGCTTTCAGGTAGCTGTTGCTGAACAATTTGTTTATGTCTGCTTAATTGCAATTTTCTCTGTCTCTGTCTCTCTCTCTGTCTGTCTGTCTCTCACGTCCTACTCAGGGTGCAATGAAAGTATTGCATGTGTGGACTGGGAGTACAGCATACTTTTGTAGGTATCTGCATATGCTCATGTGATGGCCTCTGCACGAATTGTTAGCCAGCATTTGCTAATTGCATGCAGCCAGTTGTGTACTGATTGCAGTTCTCACTGTGATTTCAGAACAGTGCTATAAAAAGGTATGTGAGATAGGCGTAGCCCTTTCAGATTTTAAGGGCAGGGACCATGCTGTTATGCTGTGGACAATGTTCTGTGAGTGTAAAGGTTGGTATCTCTCACATATTTCCAGGTGTGTTGTAGATTAACATTCCTCCATTCATTTCTCCAGTTTCCTGTACTAACTGTGTATGTACACTGACACCTACAACTACTACTACTGTTAATGTGTGTGTGTGCGCTTTCCTTTCACTTTTGCTTGCACTTTGTTGCTAAGGCTTCAATAGTTGCCCTTTACAGTCACTACTTGTATGCCTGCTAGGTGTCTTGACTGTAGTGTGCTGCTGTAGCTTTCCTGTTTTCCATGTACATTCACACCTTGGAATGCTTGCTATATCTGCTAGGGTGTTACAGCATGCAGTGTGGTCTGGCCATGGTGTGGGCCTTGACATCTATTAGGGTATTTGAGTATGCTGCTGAGCAGGCCCCAGAGACTTTCAGGTTCATCTGTTATGTGCCTCTTGGAATGGTACATATCAGTGGGGTACACCCATTAAAATGTCTGGTATGTTGCAGTTGTGACTGTGGGTTGGCATGAGCATATGTATTACTACACTTTTTCTGCCATGCAAGTGATGAATACTTTCAGGACTCCATAGTTACCATTGCATGTGTTACACCTTTCTGCCTACTGTTTGTACATTTCACATCGGGTCTGTGGGGCATCCCTGTAAGTCATTCACTGTTGCTATGTCTAGGCTCTTAACTATTCAAATATGGTGGTGTCAGACCCGTCATGTGTACAGATATTTGCAGGTTGTCCACATTTCTGCCTCATATTTTGGTCAATATCTCATGCACACCTTTTTCTGGCAAGTCACTCTGGGCTCAAGTCAGAATATGGTGACAAACATTCAAGTTTCAGACTGCATACCCTTCCAAACATCCCACAAAGTGCAGACCCTGTTACTCTCTGAACTATCTGCGTTTGTTGTAACATTATTTGTAATGTGTCCCTCGTTTTGGGCCTTTGCTCCACATATTTTATTACTTGGTCCAGATGTGTTCCTGTAAGAGGTTGTGGGGTATGGGCAGTGCTTATCCTGCTGTGAGTATGTGTGTGGTTTGCAAAGTGCTATAGTGACATTATTACCTACTAGCTTCCAACTAGCATGGCTGTTTCTGTTCACACACTACTATTATGGAAATCCACTAGTTTTGATAGTAATTCTAAATGGCATGCTTTGTGTACTACACATCTATATTCCCTTTACATTCATTCCTACTATTACATGATATATTTATTTTAGCACAATGTTCTTGTATAAGAGTCATGGCTTAGTGGTAAGTCCTGCAGACTACTGTTTCCAAGGTTCTGGGTTCGGGACTCACAGTGGGATTTAATTTTGCTTTTGAGCTGAGTACAGGACCTGTCAAAGTGACTAAGGCACTTTTAAGCAGTTGTAACCGGGTTAGCGCTGGTTTGCGTGGAGCTCACGCATGCACACTGGCGGTTAGCTCCGCGCACACCCGCTTACAACTGCTTAAACGTGTTTACTCTTGCGCACGCACGCACTATTTTCTTTGAAAGAAAAGAAAATGGGGAGAGAGGAAAGTGGTGAAAAAGGGGTCACAAAGAGGGTAAGACAGTAGGGAAACAAGCTTGGGATGTGCAGGAGGGATGTAGGTAAGGCCCATAGCTGCACATTTCTTCATCAGCAACAGCTGTGCATATGTATGTAATTTGGTGTGACATTTGAAACCTTCCACCCCTGAGAGAGGTGTCAGGACAACAATAATACTTGTTGTACAGCCAATTGTAATTGATAGGTTCCATGTCCAGTAGACATGTGTGCGGAATGGGCAGCTATGTATGGGGCGTAATTTTTTGTGGGTACAGAGTGCCCTTTTTTTTTTTTTTTTTTTCAGGTGAGAGTGGTATGTCAGGTGAAGGAAGTCGGTACAGCTGGGGAGGTAGGTTGGGTAGGTAAACAGACAAGACAAACAAGACGCATACAGGGACGGTGTATGACACGTGTGGGGGGGTTACGCAATTGACGGTGACGGAGGTTTGGATATCCAGAGCCCACAGATGGCATTAGTGGAACTGATATCCCCACCCATAGGCAGTTGCCACTGTTCCTTCACTGCCCAGGACGGGGCTGTGCTGGGGGCTGTGTAGGCGGGGCAACAGGCATGCCCGTTAGTTGCGCCACCCATACCTCAAGCTGGCGTAGGGGCTCGAGAACAGAGTCCCGAATCTCCCTACGCACCACAGTCCAGACGCTACGGAGGGTGAGTGGTGGTTCTCCTCCGGCCACACTTGCAGAGGGGGGGCGAGCCCCATCCCCTGCAGCGCTTCCACCCACAGGTGGCACAGGGCCACCGGAGGAGGGTCCCTACTCGGCACTAGTACCAGGTGCACTCGCCAGCTGAGGTGGGAGAGGTGGGTCCGCTGGAACCCGCCTTCCCTGTCGTACTATGTTTTGCATTATGTCATGACAGTTTGGGTTAGTGACATATAATACCATTCACAATTAGTTGTAACAGCATGCATTAGTATTCCCATTAACCAAACACCCAGATATTCACACCATTGAACAGCGTGCATAACACATGCATAATTTGAACAGAAATACACAGTCCAACAACATGCAGGCTTAATTGATGGCAACAGGCCATCAGGTGTGGATGTATGAACAAGGCAGATGCATCAACAGACATGCAAATATATATGACCCAACAGGACAAACGTCCAGGGGTATTAATTGTGATTGCACATACCATTTTCACGTGGAATGGGTTATATGTCGTTATAGGGTGGGGTGAAGAAAGTAATATTAACACCTTCGAATAACGATACATATGCTGTACATTTCTAATAGCTACAGTTATGTACACACTACTGTTTTAAGTACAGTTTCCTATATGATAACTATTTCAACTTGGTGATAGGACCGTTACTGCAACATCAATATACATTTTATGGTTCTTCATACACATTCATATCTAGCTTTGTTCAGCTACATCATCCTGCTACATTTGCTTTATATAGCTGTAGACAAGTGTGGATGTTTGGTATATCAGACAAACATCCTATCTGCATATTGCAGACTGAGAGCAACATATCCAGATTTTGGGATACACATTCCAGATGCAGCAACACTTTGAACAGATTTTGCTGTTTGGTTTTGAATCTCACATGCATTTCATTCTGTCTTGACTGCAGTATACTTTATTCAGGGGTTATTACTACTGTATTGCTGGATTCATGACACTTTCTCACACTCTCTCACTTGCTTTCATTTTACTGTTCAGGATGGTACTTCTAGGCTTTATTGACATATTTTACCAGTAGTTATTACAATCCTTTCCAGCAGTCTCACTTCTGTCATGTTTCAGTATTTCCACAGGGATATATTTCACACATGATTTCATCATCTTCTGCAGCTATACTTTTCAGCCTGCTGCAGGTTGTGTACTATTTTCTTACAGGCAGGGCATTTTTATTTCAGAATATATGTCGGACAGTTTCATGTTTAGGTTACACTTACAGGCTGAAACACACTTTTGTAATCAAGCAATACTTTCATACACTTTCACACTGTTACTTGCAGATTTTATTCCTTACTGACTACACTGCACTCTTTTGCTGACTGTCATATTTTTATATTTCTTTACAGTTACTGGTAGTGGATTACTGACCTGCCTGGTGGCGCAACCGCACCAGCCTATCGCCATAGGCTCTGCGGTTCGCAGAACGGACACCTGCAGCTGTAATATAAATGAAGTAATATTGGAATACACATCTCCATAATATCAGCTAGTTTAATTTCTTACATACATAATTAAATGTTACTTACTCAGTAGTGGGGCGTTGGGTGTTTGCCGGGCCTCCTGGATCCAAAGGTTCAGTTGGTCCTGCTTGCATCTCTTCAGGTCCGCATGGTGGTGACGGACCTGCTCACCAGTCCTTGGAATCCCTGTGGCACTGGTGAGATCATGAGCCAACCGTCCCACGCCTCAGCCCTGTATGCTCCCCAGAGGACCTGGCCCTGCATGAGTTGGGCCTCATGATTATGGACTAGGAGCCAGACCATGTACCTGGACTCCTCAACACCCCACCTCTGTGCTCGAAAGCAACTACCCTCTCCTACTCCTGTCATTCTGCCTGCAGGTCAGTTCTACAATAGTTTATGCTGTGTATTCCCGCCTATGGGGCTTATATAGTCCGTTTTTCCCGCACATATCTGTGATTGGCCATTTTGGAATTGTATCAACTTCAGTAAACCTGCATTGTCATGCTCTAGTTTGTATTCATTCCTGTATATTAGCTATTATTGCATTTACAGGTACTGCTGTCATGGCTTAGTGGTTCTGTACCTTGACTATGGTGTATAGTATCCTGGGTTCGAACCTGGCCACTGTTTTTTATTTTTCATGACTGTCTAGACATGCTGAGGGGTGTGTCTGTGTAAAGGCAGTTTTGATATGGCTTGCTCAACGTTGCCCATCGGTTAGCTAGTTTGCGCGGTGCGTAGCTCCGCGCAAATGGGGTACGCTGGTTTAAGCCTCATTTGGCTATCGGCACGCATATTACGCTCAGCTCAGTTAGGGGCACATAGATTTAGCGTGTTAAACCACTGCTCAGCTATGGGCACTCATTTTGCACCAGTTAAACCACTGCTCATCTACGGGCACATGCACTCACTCCGTTAAACTGTAGCTCAGCTATGAGCACATCTGGCATTTTTTCTTCTTTTGTTACCTCACATGTCTTCAATATAAATGGGCTATTTCATTACATTTTACATAAATTGTGGTTTTATGTGTACATATTTGTCAGGGACTTGTTTCCTGCTTATTTTGAAAAAAAAAATTGGTGTTGTGGGGGCTTGAACCATGAATGCCTGCTCTTCAGCCAACATCTCTACCGCTACGCTATTGCTTCCTGGCTTATTTTGCATATTTAGTTCTTGTATGCTTTCCCACGGACTGCTAACTGTAGCTGCGCTATGGGCACGCCCCCGCAAGCGAGCGCACTCATGGTTAAACATCTTTACAATTTAAAAATAAAATATAACACGTTCATTTATATATATTTTATGTTCATAGTCTGTGGGGGCATGTGTTGTGTTGTGTTTATTCACATGTCCGTGGACTTTGTTGTGGGTGTTTACTTTGGGCACTTTTACACTTCTGGGGGCGTGTCCGCTTGCAGGGTTCAGCCTATGGACACACCCCCTACTGTCTTACACGGACCGTGTTTGACTTAGTTGTGATTCAGCATGCTCTCATGAATATGCAAAGCATGCTGACATCACTCCGTTTAACTGCAGCCTCCGTGTAAGAGTTATAACTCTTACACGGAGGCTTCGTGAATCCTGGGGAACATCTTTAACTCTGCCACATCCAGCTCTGACTCCTGCCTTTTTGTCAATGCCACTGTCTCCAACCCTTATAGCATAGCTAGTCTCACTACCTTTTTGTAGACCTTCCCTTTCACTTTTACTGGTATTCGTTTGTCACAAATCACTCCTGACACTCTTCTCCACCCTGCCTGTACACTCTTCTTCACCTCTCTTCCACACTCGCCATTACTCTGAACTGTTGATCCCAAGTATTTAAACTCATCCACCTTCACCAGCTCTACTCCCTGCATCCTCACCATTCCTCTTATCCTCCCTTTCATTCACACACATATATTTTGTCTTAGTCCGACTGACCTTCATTCCTCTCCTCTCTTGAGCATATCTCCACCGCTCCAGGGTCTATTCAACCTGTTCCCTACTCTCACTACATATCACAATGTCATCTGCAAACATCATAGTCCATGGGGACTCCTGTCTGATCTCGTCTGTCAACCTGTCCATCACCAGTGCAAATAAGAAAGGGCTCAGAGCTGATCCTTGATGTAATCCCACCTCCACTTTAAATGCATCTGTCACTCCCACGGCAGATCTCACCGCTGTCACATTACCCTTGTACATATCCTGTACCACTCTTACATACTTCTCTGCCACTCCTGACTTCCTCGTACAATACCACAACTCCTCTCTAGGCACCCTGTCATATGCTTTCTCTAGGTCCACAAAGACACAATGCAACTCCTTCTGACCTTCTCTGTACTTCTCCATCAACACTCTCAGAGCAAACGTTGCATCTGTAGTGCTGTTTCCTGACATGAAACCATACTGCTGATCACTAATCATCACCAATCATTGCCAATGTAAATTAGCTTCTTAGAAGTTAAATATGTTTATTATTATTATATGTATGTGTGTGTGTAATATCTATCTATCTATCTATATATATATATATATATATATATATATATATATATATATATGTATATACATACACACACACACACACACACATACATACACATATATCTATATATACACACATACATACACATGTATCTATATATGAAAAGAACACCATAAAAAGTGACATCGGCTACTCAGCCAGAAAAAGACATTACTGACAAAATGGACCCAGTTCTATGTCTACTAACACAAGCACAGCTAAACTGTAAGTTAAACAACTAACATAATCCTTACTACACTGTCACTACTAAAATGTTAAAAAAAAAGGCAGTACAAAAAAGTGATTTTAAAAGTACATCAGAATTAGAGTAGAAAACCCCCCATGAGACCCTTCATTCACAAAAACTCCAGAAGCTACCTAAAGTTGTTTTCGTAAGCTAGCTTTACAATTGCTTCAGCCTGTTGAAATTAGTAGGAAGCACACATATTGGCATTTAATATTGTAATTTTAGCCAGCTCAAAAAAATTAAGTTGTATTACTGAGTTATTGTAAGTACCTGACATCTGTTTCACTGAAAGCATCTAATGATTGTTCGTGTCTCAGGATTCTGGAATATTCATAAGGATATTGTGACCCTGGTTTTGTTCTAATGCCTGAATGTTTATGCAATATTTTGCTGTGTGGTAGCAATCGTGACAGTTGGTAAGTAACTGTCGCCTCAAAATTGATCTAAGGAGTTTTAAACACTGTGAATTATTTTGTCAGGACTCTGCTGACGTGCAGTATGGCCACTGATTATGATTCTTTGCTCCCCCTTTATGTTCTGGACTTTGTGATGATTAAATTAAATGGACCACTGGTTCTTTCCACATAGAAACATGAATTGCTGAGATTTTGTTTAAACCTGTGTTATACCAGAATATTAGTAGTAGTTTACCAGCACTGTATTCAGCTAGAAGTTGAATTGTTAATACTGCTGCTGGAACTTTGAACTTGGTTCTTGAAGTTGTCCACTACAGTGGGAGCTTGGAGAGTTTTATTTAACTTTCCTTGCTGAAAGAGGGAACAGCAAGTGGTGCATCCAGAATATATGTAACTGCTTGGGCACCTTAAACATTTTCGTATTTATTGGGCATCACAAGTTCCTATTGCATCTAATTACTTTTAACCTGCATATAGCCTTAAACTATGTGACTTTTTTGGTTATGTTGCTTTATCCATTAAGTTGCAGGTTATGTTGTACGATGTTATATTTATTGTTTGACTATTAAAATGCTATTAGCAGCCCACCCATGTTAATGATGGACTTGAAACTCAAGATGATAGATTTAGAGGTAGTTGAGTAGAGGTGATAGATTTATAGGTAGTTGAATTGAGTGGTGCTGTAAAGCAGACCAAGATTATCAAACCTGGTTTTACTGGTTTAATTAGAAGCACCTCAAAGCAGACTAAAATTTTCAAAGCTGGCCTTACTCGCTAAATTAGAAGTACCACAAGATTATTTTCAACCTGTAGGGCTACATCTGTTATTACAGATCCATTGCTGAGACATGGCTGATTTGTATTCTCTGTCCTGGAAGATCTTTTTATTTATTTATTTATTTATTTATTTATTTTTTTTGCATTCCTTGTTAAATGATGGTGAATTGCAGTTGTAATTAGTAGACAACGACTTCTGAATTAGTATTCTACGATTGTGTAATCTTTCTTTTCAAATCTGTAGGATGGTATCATTTTATGTTTTTCTTACATTTTATTATGATACATAGTATTGAACTATGGCCTGTTAATCCATTCAGTGTCAGTTTAACGAATCTTGAGCGGCCCCATGACGGAGTGAGTAGCCTTGTTGCCTCACAGCAAGAGATTCCTGGCTTGTTTTTTTTTTGGCTAGGTTACCTTCTGTGAGGATCCTGCATGCCCCCTCCCCCCATGTTTATGTGAGTTTTCTTTTGTTACTGTTTTTCTCCCACATCTCAAAGACATATGGAAGCAGGGATTGCAACTCTAAATTGTCTGTACGGCTGCCTGTGCTTGTGTATGTGCGTGAAAAATACAGAAGAAACATTTTCTCTCACATCCCAAAGACATATAGTGGGAGGACTGGCAATTCTTATTTGTCTACAGCTTTGTGTGTGAAACTTGTTTTTGATATGGAAGAAAGGCTTGGCAGTCTGCATCCAATTCTTACTTGCCTAGTGCACTCTCTGGATAGTTGAGGCTATTCATGAAGGTTGCTGTAAGAATCAGATGCGCTTGTTTAGAGATGTATTTTCCATTGAGATCTCTAGAATTTTGTTAGTCTTTGGACACCTGATTTAGTTATTTAATACATTTTGTACTGCATCATCACTCCTTAACTTGCAATCACAGTTGACCTTAATTATGGGGATTTCTACACTAGAGAGACCACTTCCTTGTCTTCCAGCCATTTGGTTGATTGTCTGATTTCCAAGTCATCCTGATATGCAGCAGTCTGGATGTGGTAAAGAGCCGCTGGACAGGTGAGTGGAGTTACTTGTGTTTTGTGTGCCTAGTGCTGAGGGCCATACTGAGGGTTAGGATTAGTAGGCATCACCCAAGAGTGAAACGTCACAAGGATAAGTATTCCTGCTGCTTTATGGCAGTATCTCAGGAGATGGATTAATGTTTAGGCAGGATCCACCCCCCCACCCCCATCAGGGGCTGTTAACTATGAGTAGTGTTTTGGCTTGTTTTTTTTTTTTTTTTTTTATGGTTAACTTGGTGGATGACAACTTGGATCCTTAGCAGGAGCTGTTCTCTGGATGCCATGTTACTTGAAGCTTCAGAACAGTTATTTTCCTTAGTTTAGCCATATTTTAATAGGCTTGGAGTTGTCCTGAATGAATATTGAAGTTCTAGTACCTTTCAGTATATCTTTGGAGCTGGACTGAGTTATAATTGTCTAATAGTATGCCATCTACTCGGCTACCTAGAGCATTTTTGCAAGATGTTTTTGATTTTTTTATTGACAGAGTTTTGAAACTGGTGAAATTGTTATGGAAAATCTTAGTCCTGTCTAAAGAGGTTTAGCTTCACTCTGTGTTACCTTTGCTATTTATGAATTTGGATATTTGTGGGACTTGGTCTTCTGTGTTTTCCACCACTAGATCACTAGCTTCCAGACCAAGCTGGAACAGATTTGTTGGTCCTCCCATCACATGATGCATTTTTAGTTAGGGCTTCCACAAGCAGAACTGAGTTGTTGCAGTGCAATGATCTATGACACATTAGCAGTGGCATTTTAATTCTTGTTGTGGACCAGCTGTGAAGGGAGTCAGTACCAATGATCCAGAGGTACCATAGTAACTGTATCTGGTCCCCTAATGTTATCTTCCAAGTCTGCATGTTTCTTATGTCTACTGTTTGATGTAGGCCATTGTTTGATCATAAGCCCTGTGTGTTGTGGATACTAAGATTGCGGTTGGAGAGATGATGTTAGAGTGTTCTCTTTATTCACTGTTTCCAGTAGAAACTCTGTGAAAAAAAGCATACTTTTTTGTCTGGTAAAGTTTGTCCCATCCAATCTTCTGGCTGCACTGTTTCAAGTGATTGATGAGCGGTTCATTTCTCTTTAACAGTTTTTTCCTTCTTTCGGTGAGAAGTAATATGTCTTTATCAGTTGGGAATATAAAGATAAGGCAGTTCTTTCACCATGATTTGTTGATGTACTGAAGTGCATCTCTTGCAAGTAGCCTAGAATTTTATTGGGGTGAATTTGGATACATCAATGGGGCCATGAATATGTTTCATTTCCGATTCAGATGTACTGTAGACTGAACCTTGGTCATGTCATATTGAGGTCTTGCATCAAATCACTAGGACTATTCATTTTGTAGATTGATTGATGTTTGTTGCGGACAGAGGTATTCTGTCTGTATTAATTTATAACCCCATTCCTTGAAAATGTTAATCTGGGCATTCCAAAAAGTTGTTACTATGTCTGTAACCCTCCTTTTATATGGAATTTCATTGAGAAGACCTTGAGAAGACAATGTGTGTACTGATCCATTTATGTTTAACATTTCCTGGCCTCCACGATTTGTGTTACTCTGTTTTTTTTACTGAGGCACAGCACAAAGACCTCCTTTATTTGACAAGTAAATGCTCTGATAGTGAAAGGTCAGAACTTGTAGTAAGTCTTGTTTCTCTAGCTGTCCGTAGCATTTGATATTGCAGTTCATAATATCTTGATTGAGCACCTGAAGTCATTCTGTGGACTGCTTGGTAGTATTCTTGACTGATGTACCACTTATCTCTCAGGCTGTACCTGGCAGATAATCTCCAGAGTAATTTCTTCTGGCTTCTTTGTCATGGAACTCTTAACATTTGCAGTGAATATGTTGCTGCTTAAGGAGGTCATAACGCAGAGAGAGATTTGTTATCAGCATTATACAGATGAATTTTATTTCTCTCTTCCTCGGGAGCCAGATTTATTACCCCGAAGTCCTCATGGACTTTATCCTTCATTAGATGATACATATTTGACTGAAACTTTGATTCGGCTAGGACTAAGGAAATCTATTGTATCTACTTCTCCTTCTTAGTCGTCTTCTAGTATGTGGGGAGTTGGGCAGAATTTTGTGTTTGTTTCCATGATCTGGGTATATTTCCTGATGACAGACAGATACTTATGGTGTAGATGGCAAGCATTGCTAAGACATCATATTTCCATCTTGAGAATGTTGCCCAAATCAGGCATTTGGTTCTGCCATTGGACATACCAATGATTCACGCTGCAACATTATCTTATTTGGATTATTACTCTGTTCTGTACCTTGGCCTTACTGATAGAAGCTTTGCACAGTTGCAATGTGTACAAAATTCTGTGGTAAGATTGTTGGTTTTAACATCACATTTACACCACTTAATCACTAACCTTGCTCGTCACTGGATGCATTTGCTGCTAAATGTGTCTTAAAGATTCTTGTAGTATCCTACAAAGTCTAGGTCCTGCTTATTTAATGGAGCTGTAGGTGTGTTTATCTAGGCAGGGCAATCTTGGTTGCTATGTGAGGAGTTGCTAGCTATTCCAAAGACTCCAGCTTGATTCATCCGGTAGGCTGTCATTTGCTTACCTTAATCCAGTCCTGTGGAATTGTCTGCCTTCCTGATCCAGGTGTATATACCTGAAGACTCCTTCAAGAGTGACTTAATTGCTGTCTGTATCAGAGTGTTATTTAAATCCCCTTGGGGCACAGTGTCCATGTTAAGTTTAGCTGTTTTTTTCTGAAGTTTTGATGTCTGCTATCCTGAACTGTTTCAGTTCTGATATTTTATTGATAACTCATTTTATTTGCTTCAAATAAGATCAGCATTAATTCAGACATTTCAAAAAGTAGGATATATGGATACAAGGAATATGTTGGAATCTGGATCATGTAATAAATGTGTAATATCTGTGCAGTTCACTTTTTCGACAGTTCATTTTGTTGACAATCTGAACTGTAGTATCATGCAGTTGTGGGAGTATGTGATTTATTGCTTGCAGGTTAGGGTGGGAGTATGTGATTTATTATTTCCAGGTTAGAGTAGAATATGGGTTAAATATAGAAGTCCATTTTAGATATGTTTATGCAAGTGTTTGCAGGCTAGGGTTAGAGTAAGGGGGCAACTTTGGTGTTGTGTGTGTGTGTTTGAGCCTGTCTTGTGTTGTGTAATGGTAGGTTATGGAATGGATTTTTCCAAGATTAGGGTCAAGGTTGGGGTTTGCATGCATTAGTAAGGTGGTGCAGAGGAGAAGCCCCCCCTTACCCTCACACTAGTTTGTGGTAAGCCTAACCTTGCAACTTATCTTACATGAACCCTTCCATAACACTACCACTGTTTAGACAAACTATCCCTGGGCATGATTTAGGACAGCCTACCTCTGTAGTGTTCATGTCAAGCCCCAGTGCTCATAGGGATGAATATGACTAGGCAAAAGCGTGTTCAGACCCCAACGCGAACATGAAAGAACCAAAGGTTGGAGGTGTATCCATTTTCATTAAATCCAAATACACCTCACAACTGGTGAAACAGTACGACTTCTTGAACTACTTCAGGTCCAAATAACTATAGGTAAAATACCCTTCCACAATCATAGCTGGCTACAGGGCCCCGACCATGAACGAGCAGAAACACACTGCCTACCTGGACTTGCTTGAAAAACGCTAAGTATACAGCCAAACACCTTGATCATGGAAGACTTCAACTACTCATCCTTCGACTGGGTAACTTAAATGAGCACAAACATGATCGTTCGTAGGGTTCCTGGACTTTAACTCCAATGCACTGGAACAGTTAGTATGCACCCCCACATGGGTCTCAAATGTCCTAGACCTAGTACTCGCCAGCATGGGGGAAATTACTGCAGTACCCCCATTATGTTGCCCTCCCTAGTTAAGTTAGACCATAAATTTGTCTCATTTGAAGTAAAGTTCTGACCTGACTCTCCCACAGGAGCAAAAAAAAAAAAAAAAAGAAACATTTACCCGAAGCAAACTATCGCCTCATAAGCAATGGTGTAAATGGCACAGGCAACAATGACTGCTATGAGGAAAAGTACAGAAATGCCCTTTATAGCCATTTAAGGGAATGTATTGACTTGGCTGTACCTAACAGGAATAAAACCAGGTCCTCTTTTAAAAACAAGCCATCCTGGTAGACTGCAAGTATAAAATAAGTTGTATAACTAAAAAAAAAGAAACTGATGTCTAAGAACAAGAAGGAACATAGTCAGCAAAGGAAGATTACCCTCCACAGTTTATAAACAAGCAAATCAGAATGGTTGTAAAGTCCTCTAAAGCTAGTTATGAGACTGGACTGGCATCCCTAGCTAAAGACAGTCATAAGGCATTCTTTAGCTACATCCAAAACTTGAAATGGAATACCCAGCTGTGTGCCAAACTTTTAGTGAATGGCACCACTCGCACTGAACCTGAATAAATTGCCAACCTGCTAGCTGACAGATTTGACGACGACTTCACCCTCCAGTCTCCACCCGCCATACGGCCCATACCCAATAGCATTCCTGACACCTATCCTCTGATGATCATTTCCAAAGAACAGGTCATTCAGATGCTCTCAAAGGCCAAAGTATGGCCTGTATTGGACTGGATAACATCCCAGGCTGCATACTAAATCTAAAACAAGACCAGGCGGAACCACTTGGCTGTCTCTTTAACTACAGCCTGAGTACTGGTGCTGTGCCTGTGGAATGGAGAACAGCAACAGTAATCCCCTTGCACAAAGGGGGTCCATCGGCTGACCCCAGAAACTATAGATCCATTAGCCTGCCCAGCCTTATCTGCAGGGCCATGGAAGGAATCATCATGGACCTCATCAACCAGGACATAGGCAACTTTCAAACTCTTGACCCAACCCAGTTTAGCCAAGGCGTTTAACACAGGGATCATTGACAAATTCTCCCACCTGGGTATTTATTAATTTGTCACTAGATGGGTAGCAAACTGGTTCACAGAATGCATACTGTCAAAGTTGGGGAATCCCCTTCTACTAGTAGACCAGTTATGAGTGGTGTACCACAAGGATCTGTACTGGGTCCTCTGTTGTTTAAAATCTATTTTTTGAAGTCCATTCAAAAGTAGATGGCCTGTGGCTTACCAGATTTCTAGACTACTGTAAACTGGGTGCAATCAGTCTCTCCCAACAATGTCAACAACTTACAGAAGGGACTGACACAGATAAATGATTAGTGCCAGGGTCATGGACTGAAACTAAAGGCAAAAAATGTCTCATTAACCCGTTTGGCAAAGAAGTAATCCCTGCTATTTACGATACACATACCACTCCTCTAAGCTCAAACACAGTGGTGGGAGTCTTGGAAACGTAGGTTGAAAGCAATCTAAACTTCAATCATCATGTGCCCATAGTGAGTGGTAAGTGATAGAATTATATAAACTGGTTTCCCTCGTAAGTAGTAACATGTTTGGTAATCATAGTAACAGTGTGAACAGAATGGGCTTGTGTGGAACAAAAAGTATTATACTTCTGAATGTTTTTGAAACAAATGGCATTAACAGTAGAGGCTTGTTGGAATATCCTAAACAGTTGGATGTACACAGATACTCAAGTGAAAAGAGAAATGGCTAACACAGCAGAAAACAGTTACAACTATCCTATCAATGAAAGAACATTTCGGCATGCTGAGAATTGGTTTTACCTGGATGAGCTTGGCTAACACAGCAGAAGGAGTTACAGACTATCCTATCAATGAAAGAATATTTCTGACAGAACATTTTAGCCTGCTGAAACTGGTTTTCTCTGGATTGAGATAAGGATGCAGACAAAGAAGGCATCAATACAGGAAAAGAATGTTTTCATCAAGGGCATGTTTTGAAATTCCAAAAGTGGTTGTAGAATACTTTTTGGTGGACAGTTTGTAATCCGAGTCAGCTGGGGGAAGTGCAGTGTATCTGACAGTTATTTCTTTGTTGCAGTGTAAGAAAAATGTAATTAATCTCACAGAAGTGCTTGGTTGGCTTGTTTCAGTAAATCCCTTATACGAATATACAGTTGTACAGTCTGTCTATGTGCTGCTAATTTCAGTTTAGCAGTAAGGAAAGCCTTCTACACTGCACATCTCCTAAATAAAGACCTCTAAGACTAGAGCGGTCATCAGACCATTGACTGGTGAGGTACATACAGAAGGGAGCATTGTACTCGGACACCTGCAGCAGCTCGAGAGACCACAGAGGTTTCTAACCAAGATAATTCAGAGCCTGCAAGACCTGACTTAAATGGAAAGACTGAAAGCTGTATCACTGTATTGTGTATTGTACAGGCTACTTTGTGGTGACCCATGCCTGGCCTACAGATCAGTCTTTGACCCTGCCCTAATGGAAATACTGCACATCCAGAAGTAAAATAGGACAAGAATCACTCGCTGCAAGGATCTCAGCCTAGCCTGTGGCATTAATAGAACTTGTGGGAGAGACAGATATGACTCCCAGAGATTGCCGCTCCTCTGGAATAAGTTCCCACTTTATGTGAAGCAATGACCCTATTTAAGCACAGCCTTGACAATTGGATGGGAATCCGCAAATTCACCCTGGGGGTGGCACCTGTGGCCGCCATGGACAGGGGCAATCGGTGCTGATCATAGTATTGGTTTGCAAACAATGACCATCTAACTATGGTCAAATAGGGTACTCTGGGGGGGGGGGAGTGTTTACATGGCTAGGCTTGTAAAGTCCCTAGCGCCATTAGCCTAGTAACCTCTTATGAACCTATGATGAAGAGCTAATAAAATTTCCTTCTCGTGGCTGCAGCATTGACTGGCTAAAAAGCAATTAGGAATGTGATGTAACCACAAGGAAGTATGGTGGTCATCTTTTATGTACTCACCTTATGTATCTCGCGCACACTATATAGCTACCAGGAGAAGTTGTGTTTCAGCTTTAAAAGACTATGAAGATTGTGTGCTGGTCTATTTTTTTAGACCAAATTAAAGGCTGGAAAGTGATAAAAAGGGGAAATAAGCAGACACTGGAACATAAGATAAATAAGGAATGACCAGGATGGAGGTGGGGAAAGAGGAAATTTTATTTATTTTTTTGTCTGGTGACATATAGTACACACACACAAAGAGAAGTTATATTTAGGAAAGTAGTAAGAAAAATAAGAGGAAGGTAAGAGGATTTGGGTAGGTAGCTGGGGGCACACAAACAACATAGAAGACAGAACACTGAAAGGCGGTGCCAACACAGTCAACGATGGGGAAGACAACAGAGAAGGAAGCATCAAACATGTAGAGGAAAAGCCATGTTGATGGCGTGATTGGACAAGAAATGGGGCAAGCATAGACACACAAGGGGTATGAACACTGGGATGGGGATAGGATAGAGTGTGCAACTGCACTCCTTGTCATCCATGACCAAGTGGGAGAGTTTACCCCACCTTGGACTCTCTCACCACTGGCACTTGGCTCTGATATTAATGCCAGTGTGAGGCAAGGCTGCGACTCCATGAGCTGCAGGAGAGCTCTCTCTAGTTTCTTATTAATAATGTCCTCCTTCAGCTGCCAGAGGGTGACACAAGTGTCATACTGTCGCTGCTTGCTGCAGGTATTATTGCAGCACCTTCCTGTGGCAGTGGCCACTGCTGGTGCTTTGGGGGGGGGGTGTAGGTGAGAGTGGCAGCTGGAGACACTGTTGGCTGAGGTAATGGTGGTGTGTTGACAGGCCTGCATGGTGACAGGGGTGCTGCTGCATATAAATGTAAAAAAAATGGAAAGAGAAAATTAAATCATATTAATAAATGTTTATAGTGAGAAAGAAGGTGGGAGCTAGAAAAGTACAAATACAATATAAAAATAAAGGCAAAACATCACTGAAGCCTGATTATTTTACCTGTTGTATAATGCAAAGGTCTTGAAACAACCACCCACTTCAACAATGATGTGCCAGTATCCAACCCTTAGGGACTTGAAAGAGGTGAAAAGAGGAAGCAAGCAGAGGGTAGAACATAAGGTGAAAAATTAAGGAATGAGCAGTATAGAGTTTGGGAAGGTTGGGCATATTTTTTCTTTTTGCATGACTGGTCGATTTTTTTTTTTCATGGTTGAAGGGAAGTAACAGGAAGATAAGAGGTTTGGGGCAAGTTTTACTGGATGACCGACAAGATTGGTATGTGGTGTGGTAACACAAGTGAGGGGAATACAATGGTGTAGGAAACATCAGACAAACAGAGGGAAAACACTATTAAGGAGAGGAGTGTACAGGAGACGGGTGGGCGTAGACACATTAGGATGGGGTTCTGCAGCTGCTGTCACTGCCACCTGCAGTCCTGTGGGAGCTTACTTGCCACCACTGATGTCAGCATTTCTGGGTCCTGGCTCAGATGGTGGAGTCACTGCTGACATAGACTTGACAAAAGGTGAGTTGCCAAAGAAAGTTCTGCATGTGGCTGATGACCACTGGGGGATTTTTAAGCTGAGGCAAGCCATGCATCCCAAATCCCTTGACAAGTTCTTGTACCTTTGATAAGTGTAAGCAGGGGCTTGGGAGATGAAACATTTACGAGTAAGAGACTGGGAGAACAACTATTTACAGAATGCTTATGTCTATTAGAGACATAGGTGCCAAACCAGGGATGAATGTCCTGTTCCCCATCCAGTTGTCCACGTTACACTTGAATTGGGTTAGGGAGGAACTCTGCTTCACATGGGGTAGTTTCTGGGATACATACCTGTCTCTCCAGCAGGTCCTATTTATATCACAGACCAGGTGTAAATTTTTAGAAAGGGTAATTTGAGTGCTGTTTGTTTTGCAGATATTCAGGAGGTCTATCAGGCTGGGGTCTGACAATGCCTCATATGCCAGGCATAGTTCTTCCCCCTCAGCAGTCAGTAGGAGACAGAATACAGGGAAAGGGTTTTGAGGCATTCTGCAAAGGACATGTTACTTATGTCCTGTATTCTTTTAGTGAGGTACTTCTGTGAGCATCCCAGTTGTTGGATGTACCTGGTTAGATATATGCCAGAGGGGGCATTGTACTCTATGGTAGTCTGCTGAATGCTGAGTACAGTGGAACAATGGCCTCCTTCGACCTGGATGCTATACCTTTGTTTATAAGTTGCAGAGCATGGAATGATTTCCTCTGTACTGTAGAGACATGATGCTCAAAGGCTAGATTACTGTCTGTGTGTCTCCAAGTCCATGACTACTGGGTTGACACACAAGTGTGTGATCAATATGATAGTTACCAGGGGTGGATGACTTCCCGAAGAATACTGTTATGCATTTCTTGGCATTTAGTTAACTCTGACACAAGTTGTTCGTTTGTGTCAGCCCTTCCTGGAGAACATTAGTGGCAGTAGGGGATTCTGTGACTTCTCCTAATTTGCAATTGTCTGCGCATTTGGTGAGCCAGATCTTTACTTCAAAAAAGTAAATGGCAAACAGGAGCAATCTCAGGATCAATCCCAGAGGAGGGACTCCCCTTGTGATTAGCCTCTTTGTTCATAGGTTCATACTAGGCTATCTGCCCTGGGGCAATTATAAGCCTAGCCCGATTCTGTATGGCTTACGCCACCCCTTGATTTGAGTATACTGTGCCCTTTTTAAGGTTTAGTTTACTGTGCCTCTGTCTAATGGTGACACTGGAGTAATCCCTGGGACAAACCTACGATCCCCCATCCACCTATCGAGATTCTTCTTGAAGAGATTCAGTGAGGTGCTCTGCCTCACATGAACTGGAATTCTATTCCAGAGCGAAGGGAGCCTCTGGGTTATGAACCTGTCCCTCCAGCAAGTTCTATTTATTTCTGTGCTGAGGTTCAAGCCCCTCGAGCGTGTGGCACGAAGGGATTTAGATTTACTGAGGTGGAGCATGTCCATTAATTCTGGATTTGACATAGCTTTGTATGTCGGGCATAGATCGCCTCGAAGTAGGTGGTATGCAACTGAGTAGAGCTGGAGTTTTTTTAACCGAGCAGCATATGGCATCTGTTTGAGACCCTTGATCCTCTTGGTGAGATACTTTTGGGGTCTTTCTAATTGCTGCAGGTGTCTGGAAAGGTACATCCCAAAAGGGGCATTGTATTCTATGATGGGCCTGATGAGGGATGAATAAAGGGGCACGATTACCTCTCTTGATCTAGATGTGAAACCCTTCGTGATGAGGTGGGCTATGTAGAAGGTCTTTCTAACCACTTTGGCAATGTGGTTTTCAAAGGAGAGATTGCTATCAACTTGGGTCCCCAGGTCCCTAATAACTTTCTCTGTACTTAATGGGTTTCCGCCTATGTGGCAATTTGTGGGCACATTGTTTTTGCCAAAGGGTATGACTATACATTTTTTGGCATTTAGCTTTAAACCATGGCGCTGGCACCAGTTATCTGTCTCTGTGAGACCTTTTTGAAGGATGTTTGTGTCAGCTGGAGAGTCGATTATGGTGCCCAGTTTGCAGTCATCTGCGAACTTGGTGAGCCATAGTCCTCCCATGTTTGCCTGTACCTCAGAAAAATATATACCGAACAAGAGTGGTCCCAGGACAGAACCCTGTGGGACGCCACTTGTGACCGGTTTCGAGTCTGACATGGCTCCAGCAACTCTCACTCTGTGGGTTCTGTCTTTGAGCCAGTTTGCGACCCATCTTGTGACATAGGGGTTTATATTTAAGCTGGATAGCTTATCTATGATGCCCGAGTGGGGTATTGTGTCAAATGCCTTTGCAAGGTCCAGATAGGCTGTGTGGACTACCTTCCCTTCATCTATGGCTTTGGTGACTGTTTCGAAGAAGTCAACCAGGTTCAAAAGGCAGGATCTGCCCTTGACAAAGCCGAACTGGGTAGGATCTAGTGTCTGTAGGTTCCCAATGTCTTTGTTTATGAGCTCCATGATGATCCTCTCCATAGCCTTGCAGACTAAGCTAGTCAGGCTTATGAGGTGATAGTTTCCAGGGTCCGTAGAGGCTCCACCTTTGTGGAGTGGGACCACTTTTGCTGTACGCCATTCTGTGGGCACATATCCTGTAGTGAGGCTGAGATTGTATAGCTGTTTTATTTGAGGGATTAGTTCCTCTTGGAGTTCATGTAGGACGCAACCTGGGACGCCATCTGGTCCCATGGAAGCAGTGTTTTTTTGCTTTGGAGAGGGCAACCTTCACCTGAGCATCAGAGATGTTTGGAAGGCAGCCCTCTGCCGGGATAGATACTTGCTCTTTTGGGGGGGAGGGGGTGGAGAAGTTTGCACTGAACCTGTCTGCCAGGATATTGGCGATGTCTGTGGGTTCAGTGTATTTTTTGTCGTTTAGAATGAACTCAGAACATGTCTGGGAGTTGCATCCCAGGTTCCTAACATAACTGAAAAAAGCCTTATGATTGTCTTTGGTGTCCTGTGCAATTTTTCTCTCGAAGCTGGCCTTGGAGGATTTTATGAGGGATCGTAATTTTTGCTAGTACTGATCAGAGATGCCTTCCCTATTAGGGATTTTGCTCTATCATGTAGTAGCTTCCTCCTTCTGTTGTACAGTTTATTTATGGCAGGGGTCTACCAGACTGGACGCCTGCCTTTGGATGATTGGGTCTTGGTTTTGTTTGGGATAGCATGATCCATGCATTTCTGGAGATGTCCGTAGAATGCGTTTATATAGGATTCTGCAGTTTGGGCCGTAGTTTCCACTGGCTCTGGGGCCTTGAAGGATTCCACTTCGGTTTTGAGAAGTGAGAAGTTCGCTTTTGAGAAGTTTTTCACTGTGGTGTTCTGGGCTGGGGGTGCTCTCAATTCTAATTTCCTGGGTCCTGTGTACGAGCCAGCTGGCTATCCAGTGGGTGACATAAGGATCTGTACATAATCTTCTGAGTTTGTCAGCAATAGCTGAGTGGGGTATTGTGTCAAATGCCTTGTCCAGGATGGGTAGACAGTGTGAACCATTTTGTTCTCATCTATTGCTTTGGTGACCATCTCAAATAAGTCCACCAGATTGAGTAGGCATGACCTGCCCTTGAGAAAACCAAATTGGGTCCATTGTATGGATATTTCCTAGGTCATTTCCATAATAATTCTTTCCAGGGTTTTGCCAATGATACTAGGGATTTATTTATTGGTCTGTAGTTTCTAGAGTCTGTAGATGGCCCAACATTTGCAGAGAGATAACTGTTGCTGTTCTCTGTTGCATTAGGTATGAAGACTGTCTGGAGTCTACTGTTAAATAGCAATTCCAGAAGGCCTGATACATCATGTTTCATGCTATTCAGAAGGCATCGTATGATATTGTTTGGGCCCGTTGATGCAATATTCTTGGACTTGGAGAGAGCAGTAAGGATCTGATCTGTAGTGATAGTATGGGGAATTATATTTGATGGTATTTCCTAAGGGGAGGTTGAGGGGGAGAGATGGGTAAAGTTATTGATGAGTTTGTCTGCCAGTAGGTTTGCTTTATCTTTTGGTATTGGTGGCTGCATTAACAATGAGCTCTGCACACAATTGTGCATTGCCTTTGAAGTTACGGACATAGCTAAAGAATGCCTTGTGGTTGTCCTTTGCCTGGGAGTCCAAATTCAGCTTTTGTAGACTTTATTTTTCCTCTGAGTTGTTTGTTTAGTTTGAGGTGCTTTTATCCTTCTGGAAGCTACACCTCCTATTTTTTCCCACAATTTTCATTGTTATAGAGCCTATTGATGTTTTGATTCCACCAGGGTGGCTTGTTTCTTGAGTTAGTTTTCTACTTATTCCTATGGGGTAGAGCTGCCTCTATGCATCTTTTACTTGTATAGTGTTTTCTGGTAACATTTTGCATAGACAGCAGTTTTCTAAGGGCTTATGGGGCTTGACATTTTGCCAGGTTATCACTTAGTAGTACGATGTTGGTCTCCAGGTTTTGCTGGAGTTCCATGTTTTACTTTTACTTCAAAGGAGACCATTTTGTGGTCTGACCATACTAGAGAGGACATTACACTAGGGAATGTACAGCACTCTCCCATATTAGGCCGGTATGATATTCTTCGTGTTTCACTGTTGCAGTCATTACATTAGGGTAATCTGCTGGCAGGTTGCCCTCAGTCCCAAAGTCTTGGGTCCTGCGTCGGTTGTTTTCTCTTCTTCCATGATGTCAGGTCATCAGGGGTATAAAACATGCAGCCAACGCCATTTTATTCAGTCTTTCTTGCCGCGCGGTGCCCGAAGCAGAAGCAGTTCGCAAATACCGGTCGGCTGACTCCTGAAAGTTTCGCATTCGAGTTTCAGAACTGAAGTCTTCAAACTAAAGCTAAGTACCCTGTTGAGGAAACTTTTTCTTGCTTCTTACCAATGTCAGTAAAAGTTAATAATTGCATTACTTGTGGGAAGCAAATACCTCATAAGGATTTTCATTTATACTGCATTCCTTACCTAGGCCCAGATCATAAAGTGCCTTCCTGTCGTTTTTTTTGTTAGATTTAACCAATGCAGTACTAAGTGTCGGTATAATTTTGCTTCTAAATATTTTGGATCAAGATTTAATTATCCTGAAATGTCGTCTGTTAGTAATCCGATTACCGAGTGCACAAAAAACGCAAAGTAAAAGACAGAGATAAACCTTTGAGGTCCAAAACCGACGATGAAGCTTCTATAAGCCAGGCGCTGGTTCGCAGGTACTCAGTGAGGTGCTTTCGCAGCCCCTGATTCCCGCTACTTTTGAGTTGCAGGCCTCTACCGAGACCTATGCGGAGTCCAGTATGCCGCGAGATTCTCAGGGTATTGAACCCGAGGATGTCTCTCCCTTGGATGCGTCCAGAGCCGCTGAGCAGGCACCGGCTTCTGAGGGTGTTTTCAGGCCTCAACATTTTTTATAGAAAACCGACGCCAGCCTCAAAAACAATGTCAAAAGTATCTTCTATGTCTAAAAAACCGACGCATGAGCCACGTGCTCAGGCCCCTATGTATAAAAAACAGATGATCAAAATGGCTGAAGACTTTATTACCTTGATCAGGGGTTCCCAACCCCCCCCCCCCCGCCCCTGCTAAGAGGCCTAGGCAAGATACTGATTATGAATATTCAGATCAGGTTTCCATTTCTTCTGATTCCTCTTCTGATCAGGAATTTTCCATTCCATCCTATGAGGATTCTGATGCAGAGGAATCCATCCCATCTGCATCTCCTCCTGAGGATTACTCTTTTGGCAAAACTTTGCATACTTTAAGGGAACATTTTCACTGGGCGAGTCAGGACTTCTCTGAATCAAAAAAGAAGCTTAGGGATTTCCTTTTTCTTCCTCAGCATAGGCCTTTGGCTATACCTCCTGTATTAGACATTGATTATGTGTTTTCGGAATCAAGCATGACTCCTGATTCCTACCTCCGGCTTCTAGTAAGCAAGACCGATATTACAGGGTTCCTGACTCCCACAAATTTCTATTCAAAAATCCTGCTGCTGACCCTGAGACTATTTCATAGGGCCCCAAGGGTGTTAAGGCCTCTACAGCCAAAAATCCTTCCCCCTCTGATAGAGATTCCAGGGCACTGGATAGATAGGGAAAGAAGGTTTATACGTCTGCTACCTTGGCAATCAGAGCCTTAAACTGCCAGTTTCATATGCTTAAATATCAACAGCATGTTATGGGCCTACTGAAACAGAAAATGATGTTTATTTCTGATTGTGTGGAAAATAAAGAATTACAGGAATTATTGCATTCAGCAGAACAGGTTGGAAAACATACTTTGCAATGTGGTTTTGATTCCTTGGAGGCCTCTTGCGGGGCCGCAGTTACTGGATCTGTGATTAGAAGGCATGCCTAGCTCAAGGAGCAAAATCTGCCTGATCATGTTAAAGCTAAATTGTTGGATGCCCCCTTGCAGCATAACACTCTGATTGGTAATAAGGCAGAAGAGGTTTTAAAGAAAATGGAAGACAAAGCTAAATCTATGCAAACTGTAAAAGATTTCCTGCAAGTGCAGCCACCCAGGTTCATTAGGCACTGGCCTACTAAAAATTGGTCTTTTCCTGTGTCCAACAGAGCCACTTAAGGCAAATCCAGGTGATCAAAAGGCTCCAGATACCAATCACAGGGTTCTTACAGTTCAAAGCAATGGGGTGCCTCCACCTCCAAATCTGGAGGAAACAAAGGACAACCCTACAGTAAGCAGTCTCAATGACTTTCCTCTACCATCACCAAGCACTTATCTTTTGGCAGCCTCCTTGGGGGGAAAACTAGCACTTCATACAAAAAATTGGCAGTTAATTACCCAGGATAAGTAGGTATTGAACATAGTATCCCATGGGTACAGATTTAATTTCCATACTTGGCCAATTCCAAACGAATGGCCAAATCTGCCATAAAATCAGTGGGCAGAGGCTCAGAAACAAGTTATGTCCCTCATGGATATGAGGGCTATTCAACCAGTACCAGAAAAGGAAAAATGACAAGGTTTTTATTCAAGACTTTTCCTGGTATCCAGAAAAGACAATTCTTGGCGTCCAATACTGGATTTATCGATTTTGAACACGTTCCTGGACATTCCAAAATTCAAAATGCTGACTTTACAACAGCTACTGCCTATGCTGGGCAGAAATGCTTGGTTAGTGACTCTAGACTTAAAAGAGGCATACCTGCATATCCCAATAAGGGAATCATGCAGAAGATGCCTCCGCTTCAAGGCAGGTGTTTTGCATTACCAATTCTCTGCACTGCCCTTTGGCTTATCTACTGCGCCCAGGGTCTTTACAAAGTGCCTGGCATCAGTAGTTGCATTCTGCAGACAAAGAGGTATACAAATTTATCCTTATCTGGAAGACTGTCTCATTCAAGCAGAGGACAAGGACACTCTTCTTCAACATCTGGCATTTGTAAAAAGGCTTCTAACATGCCTGGGGTACACTACTAATTCCATGTGCAAGACTGCATATGAGGAAACTTCAATGGTACCTAAAACATTTATGGAGCCAACATTGTCACAGTCTGGAAACAATGATACCTGTCATTCCCTGCCTACAACAGGAGTTTCTTTGGTGGGTGGAGACATGTCACCAAAACAAAACAAGGGACTGTCATTCACTCTACCCCCTGCCACCCAAATCCTAACTACAGACGCATCAGACTATACTTGGGGGGGCCCACCTGGTGGGGAGATGCATTCAGGGCAAATGGACCCAAAACAAATGCATCTGCATATCAACCAGAAAGAGATGCTAGCTGTTAAGAATGCTCTGACAGTCTTCAAGGACTTACTTTATCCAGGACAACTACTGATAAAGACGGACAACACCACGGTTATGTGGTACATAAACAAGCAGGGGGTACACATTCCTACCCCATTTGCAGACTAGCCATAGCATTGTGGAACACAGCTTTGACTTGCCAAATACATCTTCAAGCTCAATTTCTGCCAGGAAAACAAAATACTCCTGGCAGGTGGCCTAAGCAGAAATCTTATGGACCCACACGAATGCAAACTGGATCCACAAATCTTCAGCATGTTAACATGGAAATGCGGGCTCCCAGACATAGATCTATTTGCCTCTCCCCAAAATTATCAGCTGGACAAATTCTGCACAAGAATTCAAAAAAGCATGGAAAGTGGATGCCCTATCCTTCAGTTGGAAAAACCTGTCAGTCTATGCCTGTCTCCCTCTGCCTCTTCTCTCCAAGGTCTTACTAAAAGTCAGACAGGAAAAGCCAAAAATGATCCTAGTTGCTCTCGACTGGCCTCGACAACACTGGTACCCACTTCTAAGGAATATGTCTCAACTCCCCCCACCGTGGTATTTGCCTCAAATACCTCATCTACTGTCTCAGCAGAACAATCAAATTCTGCACACTCAGTTCCAAACTCTGAACCTTGCAGCATGGCTGATCCTTTAATTATTCAAACAACACGCAAATCTGTGATGGATGTCATTTTGGAAGCCAGAAGGCCTACTACTAGAAAATCTTATGCTGATAAATGGAAGAGATTCTGTGCTTGGAACCAAGCCCAAGGAACAGACACAGCAAAGCCCAGTATTCCCCAGATTTTACAATATTTGACAGATGCTTGACAAGGACCTATCTTTTTCTTCAATAAAAATCCATGCCTCTGCCATCTCGGCTCATTACAACACAGAGCCTCCCCTCCTTTCTCATCCTCTGCTTAAACAGTATCTTAGAGGGGCCAAAAATGTAAGGCCTCCCAGAAGATTACCAACTCCTGCATGGGACCTCAATTTTGTGCTGGAAAAACTCACCCTGTCTCCTTTTGAACCAGCAGCTACTGCGGATATAAAATTTCTGTCCTGGAAAACAGCTTTTCTCTTGGCAGTCACTTCAGCAAGAAGGGTTTCAGAACTACAGGCTCTCACGGCTGTGGAGCCTTTCATTACATTTTACCCGGACAGGGTGTCCCTCAGGACCAATCCCTCTTTTATGCCTAAGATGGTATCCAGTGTGGCTCTTAACCAGACAATTCACCTGACAACTTTTTACCCAAATCCGCAGAACAAGGGGGAGCTGATTCTGCATTCATTGGACATACACAGACAACTAAAATTCTACTTGAACAGGACCAAATCTCTAAGAAAGTCTGAGCAACTACTGGCAGCATTTGCTGCAGGGTCAGAGGGGAAGGCTATATCAAAGCAGACTATTTCTAAGTGGATAAGCCACTGCATTTGTTTCTGCTACCTGCACCATGGTAAACCTGTGCCCAAGGGGATCAGATCTCATTCCACCAGGGCTGCCTCTACCTCAGCAGCTTTTCTCAGAGGGGTTCCAACCAAAGACATTCTAGAGGCTGCTACTTGGAGCTCTGTTCATACCTTCACAAAGCATTATCATTTGCCTCTCTTCTCCAAATCCAGGGCAGGCTTTGCCACAGCAGTTCTGCAGGGCTTTATAGCCGCTCCTAATGCTGTTTAGCTCCATCCTCCCATCCATAGCTTTGGGATTGTACCCAAATGTAATGACTGCAACAGTGAAACACGAAGAACATAGTACAGTTGTGTACACTTACCATAAATGTAGATGTTGGAGTGTATTCACTGTTGCAGTCCGGGTTACCTACCCACCATCCCCCCTTTTCTATACCTTTTCTTTCCTTCACTATATACTAAAGCCTTTGTGGTGTATTTGCTAGTAGATAAAGGTAAAGTTATGTTGTTAAAAGTGCATTTATATTTATTTCTGTTTTTTGTTTTATACCCCTGACGTCATGGAAGAAGAGACAGCAACCGACGCAGGACCCAAGACTTTGATATTCAGGCTGACTGAGGGCAACCTGCCAGCAGATTCCCCTAATGTAATGATTGCAACAGTGAAATCACTCAAACATCTACATTTATGGTAAGTGTATACAACTGTACTTTTGTTCCCCAGCCGGCGTATGGATAATCTGGTCAAGGGAGTTTATTTTAGGTAATCCAGTTATCTCTGTGTCTGTACGTTTGGTGTTGTATATGATTCTCAGTTAGTAGTAAAGTGATTCAAGTAGCCGATGAATATGGTATTGAGGTGGATGGTGTGTGTTTCCAGTAAGCTTAACTACATGTTATGGGTTTCCTGGGTCTTAGAGAGAGACCCATAGCTTGCAAGGAAGTGGTATGGGATTTTGCCTACAGAATACAGGGATAGGTGGAGGAGCTCAAGCGCATTGTCCTGTTTGACCAGCCTTGAGGTATATTTATTTTTAATGTAAATCGAGACACTTCCACCTTTTAGTCCCTGGCTGTGTAGTAGATTGTCTAAATGCGTAGATGGCATAATAGCCTTGCACTGCTGGTGTGCTCTCCGCAGCTTTAAACCATATTTCAGTGACTGCACAGATGTCAACATTTTTTAGAGTGAGGGGAGTTTGTAGGGAGTGGAGTTTTTTTGTTTAGACTCCTACCATTGGCAGTATCACCTTTAGATTTTCTTGGATTTGATTTGCTATGTCTGAAGTAGTTTTAGTTTGGCATTGCCTAAAAAGGCACTATGGGGGAAGACAATGTTTTAGCTAATATTCAAAAGCCTAGAGGGAAGAGGTGCAGACCATCCCTGGCAAAGCTATGGGATCTCTTGACCCTCTTCTGTCATGTTGGAAAATATCGTACCCTTTAGAATGATACCAGAAACAAATCCAATTATTAAAGCCAGTCATCTGTTTATAGTGTGACATAATCGTTGGAGAAGGTAAAATGCTGCTCATTGATAGGCTTGGGACGCACAGTTTGAGAGCTCCGTAATGCTTCTCTTAATATAATCTAAGGAGGTACGTTTCAGGTCATTTACACCCACATGAACTATGACTGGGTCATAGTGGAACTTGTGGTCCATTGACCTGAGGCATGCATGATGCAGATCCTGGCCCCTGAGAAGCAGCTGACTGTGGCTTTCTGCTTACTTAGCCTGGTGAGAGAACATCATTGTGCCTTTCATTGGAGTCTGCAGTAAGCAGGATTGTGGGATTGTTTGTTGGCTTGCCTTAAGGGTTTAGAAATAGAGGTTCCATGAGAACTGGCAGTATGTGTTGATGTTTGTTTTGAAAAGAGTGCATTTGGGGGTGCAGAGGACATTTGTTATGTGTACTTTGTCGAGGAAGGTCTTCAGGGTTTAGGAAGGTTACATTTAAGTGCCTTAGCTTATGTAGGTCTATGTACCTGTTTTGTACTGGGTGTTGTGGGTACAGCCTGTGTACTACTGACAATCTGATTGACATTAGGACTGCTTTTATGTGCGAGCTTTGCCTCTAGTGAAATTGATCTTGGTGGGGGGATTGAAGTGGATTGGAGCAGAGGGGAAGGTGAGTGGTTGGAAAAGTGTTTGTCCACAGGAATATTAGCAATGTCCTTGGGGTGCTGAGTACAGAATTGTAGGTTACTTCTAATCTTCCTAATAGAACTGAAGAAAGCTTTAGGATTACAACTAATTAATTATTGGCATTACATCTCGGATCCACCAGTTTAAAATTCCTTTTATAAAGAAGAAGTGGATATCTTTTAATGATAACCAGGAGCTTTTTCTTTATTTTTTATTTTTTTTTTTTTATAGAGTTTGTAGATGCTGTAGTTCCATAATATGGATTTAGTTCTAAAGTGGCCATTATGCTGACTTTTGACTGGTAAGGATGCCTCTGCGCATCTGTCCAAGAGGGAGTAAAAGCTGAAGCAGTAAACAGCAGCCTCAGTTACATTTATCAAGAAAGTATACCATTTGTGATTCAGTAAGATCAGTAAATAGTGAATAATTGGTCTCGGAGTAATCCCTGAATGTAGAGAACTATCAGGGTCCACAAAACGGGCTTCTATAGAGAAGTTCAGAGCAAGCTTTTCAGATTTGACTAGTGAGGGGTTAACAAGCTGATTGGTGCAATTGGGAAAAATACTTGTGAGGGCAAAATCAAGAAAATTAACACCTCTGGTAGGTAGGGGGATGATTTGACCAAGTACATTGGCATTTAAATAGTCTAGAAATCTCTGGGAATACTTTTTGTTAGTAAATGTTTGCCAGTTTATGTAATGATAGTTGAATTCACCCAAATAAAGGTATTTGGTTCAACTACTAACGTTTCTAACTGGTTAAGGTATTTGCTTGCTCAGAAGGGGTAATAGTTGGAGATCTGTAATTGGCTATAATGTGCTAATTAATTCTACTGAGTGTAACTAGGAGTTTAACCTGCTGTGGATTTGTATCATCTGAAATCTGGAGAGAAACAATGTGAATGCAGGATAGGAGCTGTACCCAGGAATGCAAGAATTGCTATCACCGCAGTGGAACCAAGTGTCTGTAATTCCACAAATGCTGATCTCCTCAAAGTTAAGGAAGACTTTAATGCATGCCACTAAAAAAAGATCTGCTCATCTGAGGCAGGAATGTAGGCTGATGGGTTATGGGTCATCAGTTGAACCATCTTATAAGGATACTGAGGAGTTCTGGCCACATGGTCCTACAGTGTGATGGCGGATATTGGTTAAGAGCTAGCAGGAGTATGTACCATAATTGTTATGGCTAGGCTTGTATAGGCCCTAGGGCTGATAGCCTAGTACCAACCTATGAACCTAAGATGCTGCTGGTGTGTAGGTAGACCTCTTTTCTGTGTAAATCCTTTTCACCCCTTACTGACTGTCCAACTTATTAAAGCTGTCTGATTTATGGTATACATGAACGTCATAAATTCCTCCTGTACAACCATCTCCACAATGTATGCAGTTAAAGAATATGTTTTTAATGTTACTATCTGTACACCTCTGAGTCATGTATACTTTTGGTGCTGGGTGATACTCGAACAGAATATCACTCTTTGATGTATTTACAGGTAATTCTTTATCTGGCATCATCACTTTGGAACTACCACTGCCTGATATTGGAGGATCTTCAGTTTGTGATGATGATGAGGGATATGATGGTGGAGATGAGTTGCCAGAGTCCAGGAGTACAGTGTGTTTGTTGGACAACAGGGCGTGTGAGCACTGCATACCCTACACAGACCCTGGACACAGCCTTTATTCCTATTGACACAGAGGAAAGACATACCACACAGGGAAAACAGATACCAGGGGACACTAACGGTCAGGCAAGTGTGGTACCCCCTAGTGGGCACATGTTAAGATCTACCTTTGGCCTCCATAGGCTGAGAAATACACGCACGGTGGGAGAGGAGGGTAGCTAGTGGTGCAAGCTGGAGACATGGTTGTTCTCCACTGAGATTGATGTGTCATTGGTCACACCTCAGCATATGTGCAAGGCCATCATGGAAGCATAGGCTAGTACCATTACTGCCATGGCAGAGTTAGTAAGGGTGATCAGGATGTGAAATGACCTACAGAAGTGCATGTCCCTCATGTGATTGTTTTGATGGACTCTATTCATATACTGGGATGTATCATGTTATTTCAAGACTGTCTACAAGAGGTGAGGTGCTATCCACAATGCTGTTCTGCTGCTAGCACAACAGGTGGTAGCCATTGTGGGTGTTGATGACCTAGATCACATTATGCAATGCCTGCACTTCCATGACTACATTTATTGTGGAGGTGCATCCTTCCAGGAGAAGTTCTCCCTGTGGTTGTGATAGTCATGGCAGTAGCAAGTCTTGTAGCAGATCTTGCTCTCTCGTTACAAAACATGTCAACATCTAGCTAGGTCATGGCATAACTAGTGCAACTCTTGGTAGAGCCTGCTTTTGTAGCCTGGTGCATGAATGGGACCGGTCCAGTTTATCGAGCAGCAGTGTTGCAACTATTGCTAAGGCTTGTCTTAGTAGAAATGCACAGTCATCACCACAGCCCCGAGTACTTCACAAATATACAGACACATTAGCACACACATCCACTGACAGTGGCCCTCCACAAGGCATTTTATGTTAAAAGCGCATACACATAACAGCATGTTTTACTTTTAATAATCTTCTTCCTCGGCACTTTTGTAGTTCCCCGTAAAAGACCTCCATACATGTGCTCTCTTCTCCACCTGTGCACATGGTAACTGTACATTATTACTTGGGTTGCCTATTTCTGGCTCACAGCATGGTCAGGCTGTGCATGGGTAGGTGCAGCCTGATGATTGTTTTGAGTTCATCATTTTTACTGTAGTATATCTGCTTTACTGTGTTCTTCTGGAACTATGTGGAAGCCACCGTGTCTTTGTCAGTGCCATGGCATACTGCACTCACCTCCATCTGGCATGATCATCTCCTGCTACTGGGTCCTCCACGGACTCCTAGTCAGACTCAGACTCCACTGCCTGGTGTGCTAGGAACTGTTGCTGTTACAACTTCCCATCCTCCTATAACTGCCTCTTAAGTATGATATTGTGTGACATTGATCAACCTGAAAATGCAAAAAGAGCCAGGGTTATCCTGCAGGCCAGATGAATCCAGAAAGTGAAAAAGTGACTTTAGTGGTTCAAGCACACCCTCAGTAACTTTTCTTGTTTGTAATTGGGCATGGTTGTACCACTTGCTGTTTCATTTTGTGAATTTCCAAAGGAAATTTCCAAGGCATATCTAACCTCACCAACAAAATTTATTTATTTACATTTGTTGACCGGGAGTGTCCGACTGGACGTAGGTCCATTTTCAGCAGAGGCCCAGGGAGAAAAGCTCCACAGTTTAAATATACAGACAGTAGTTACTTGGATGTACATAGCAATTAATAATTTGATCAACATAGCAACCATGGTCTTTGCATTTTGTGCTAGGAAGAGCAAATTTCTTTTCCTGTTGTGCTCTTATGTATCCATTGAAAAGGAACCTGAGTATTTCAGGGAGTCAACAGAACATAGAACAGTACAGTTTTGTCTTGCTTTTCAAATTTGATACAGTTTTTGGTGTACACAGTGAGACATGGACACTTTAAATGGCATGATACCGTTATCTTCATGAAGAATGTTCTTAAGTGGATTATCAGTGTCCCTCTAAATAGTATTTTGTCTGGATCTACTTAGTCTCGCTTTCAAGTACTATGTTTAAGCTTCATAAAAAGATCACCAAGGTACCAAAAAGAACTTGTAAATATCCAAAGGCACCACCAGGAACGAACACCCAGGTTCAGATGTAAAAACATAGCTTTAATGAAAACGAACTGAACACACATACACTGCTGACATTAACGTTCCCAATTGATAAGTTTTCATTTAAAAACACTTCCTCAGATGCAGACTGACATCCAAAACCCCTCCATTTATACACACATACACTGCTGACATTAACGTTCCCAATTGATAAGTTTTCATTTAAAAACACTTCCTCAGATGCAGACTGACATCCAAAACCCCTCCATTTATACTTGTTCTGCACTGTCAATTAATTAATTAACCAATTGAATTTAAAAAAAAACAAGATTCTGATTCCTTGGGACATAGTGAAATGCTTATAAAGTGACTGTGTGCATATAATGACATAAACATCTCTATATAAATAAAGAAGGAGAATAAAACATAAATGACTAACTACTTGGTCATAATAAATGTCCTAGGGGAGTTCACCTCTCAAAAAATGTTGGTGCAGGTCATGGTGTGCCATATGGGGGAGTTGTGATAACTGCTTGGCTGGCCTGTAGACACACTGTGGATGTCACCCAGTGTATTATAGACCACCTGGAATTTGGTGGTATAATGTCCTTTGCAGTTCACATACATCCTTCCCAGCTTGCCAGATGGGGTCTTTATTTCAGTGTGGGTACAATCCATGGCCCCCAGTAACTCAGAGAAAATGGTGTTCTCTCTCTTCCCTTGCGGTACATGGGAACTATATATATGTTCCCCCACATGCTGAAACATGGCATCAAGAAACTGATAGAGTGTTCTTGAGGCATATGCCTGAGGTACCCCACTATGTCTCTAGTAGGTCTCAGAAAGGTCCCAGTAGCTAATATATATAAAGCCACACATACTGTAGCATTTATTTTTATTTTATTTATTTTAATTTACATTTGTATACCAGGAGTATCTGACTGGGCAAAAAACCCATTTTCAACAGACACCTGAGGAGAAAAGCTCAATTACAAAACATTTTTAAATGTTTACAGGGATAGGTACTCCACAACACCCATGGTGCCTGCAAATAAGGCTGAAACATGTCCACAGTTTCTTGCATAGTGACTGTATCCATATAGTTATTGGTCCATAGTGATGGAGTTGAAGTCACAAAATTTTAAGTGTGGTCTAATGACCTGGTGCCTACGGGGGCAAAATTGTGCACTGTTGTGCATATCAGTGGCAATAAAAGAGTTTTTTGCAAATGCACATTTGCTAATGCAACATTAACTAATGCGGTAACAGCTCTAAACATTATTTAATCATTTCTTTAGCACAGACGTCAGCATTAATCCATTTTCAATTATATAGCAGGTGCAACTCCATTTCTTGGCATTCACGTGTGAATCACTCCCATCTTTTTTGCCTTATTTGCAAACTCGAGATGCTAATTTTTAATAATGTTGTTCATCACCATGTAATAATATGGTCATTAGCCTGTTTTGTTCAAAAAACAAAAATTGCATCTTGCAGCTCCATATAACAATTGTTTTATTAAATATATGCAAACACAAACATGCTTTTGCTATCGCGTCTTCAGGTAAATGTTAGCATACATAAAAAACACCCTAATTTATTTAAATGAACTCATTGCAGTAGTTAAATTACGTCATTCATTAAGAATACCCTAAAGTAAGTGTCTCGGCCCTCTTTCTTCCAGGACAGGTTTTAAGGGGATACTATCATTAAAGCCTGGTGGCTTGAACGCTTCAAGTTCAAGGATCCATTTAAACTCTACACTTTCTGTGTAGTTAGCAACATCACCACCCCTAGGATTCAATGATATTACTTCTATATTCTGTAAATGAAATTTATGTTCTTACCTTGCTGTTAAAATGATGTGTCAAAGCATTTGTCTCTTTTTTTCTTTAATAACACCTGCAGCATGTTCATAAATATGTTCTTTAGTATACTTCTCATTTATCAGTCATTAATTATGAGAAATGTTTTGTATTGCAGTCCACATATTGTCTAAGGTAACGTGTGCATCCTTTTCTAAAATTTACAGAATCCGATGTATTTTGTACTATATGTACACATTGAACAAGCCCTGCATGGAAAGGTACTGCGTTTAGAAGAGATATTAGGCTTTGATTTCTTATAGTACAATCTGTCACTCAAGGTGCATCCTGTATCTCTTTTTCTGTTTCTTTCATTAGCATGTACCGTGTCCAATTGTGGTGTTTGGCATTGCCTGCTAGAGGTGCACATGTCTGTGAGTCGCACACATCCTGTGTTTGGCTGCTCTTAACAAAAATTTGCTTACTAGAGTGCAGTAATGGTTTCTGAATCCATTCCTGTCTGATGGTATTGTAAGGGTTTCGTTTTTTTTTTTTTTGTATTTCAACTGATCACAAAATGAGATGTTCTTTATTGAGATTAACTAATGTGTGATGTCCTTCAAGGATGCATCTGCAGTCATAACAAATGGGTTGTCCTGTCGTCAGGCAGCCCTTCGGTCGGCCGGATTCCAAAGTCTGGGTCCGGCTTCGGCTGATGTCGCACTTCACCCGACGTCATCTCTGCTGGTCTTCGGGTATAAAGGCATCAGCCGACGCCATTTTCCTCAGTCTTTCTTGCCGCGTGGCGCCTGAAGCAGAAGCTGTTCGCAAGTGCCGGTCGGTCAGATCCAGAGATTACTACTACCGAATACTACTTCGAAGACTTCTAAAAGCTAAGTACCCCGTTGGGGACTCTTTCTTGCCTCAGCCGATGTCAGAAAAAGTCAATAACTATTTAACTTGTGGGAAACAAATACCTCATAAAGATTTCCACTCTTACTGCCTGCCTTGCTTAGGCCCAGACCACGACGTAGCAGCCTGTTCGGCCTGTGCTTCCTTCAACCGACGAACGCTTAGGCGTCGGTCGGAGTTTGCTGAACAGTTTTTCGGCTCAGATTTTGTGTACATTATGCTGTCGGATCCTCCGACTACCCAAATTGTTAAAAAACGCAAAGAAAAAGACCAACACTCGCGGTCCGCGGTTTCGGCCGAAACCACGGTTAAGCAAGCGCGAGTGTCTCGGTTTCGCGAAACCGAAAACCGGTCAATCTTCAGCCGAATCCATGACTACTACTGAGGCTCCTGCTACCTTAGTTGAATCGGCCTCAGAAGTTTTGCCTACTACTGTGGTTCCTAGTGATTTATCAGACACCATTCCTTTGGATGTCTCTACCCCAGCACGTGGTGCTGCTAGGCCTCCTGCAGCCATGTCTATTAAGGCCTTTGCCAGGGCTAAAGCAGCCAAAACTGTTAAATCAGTGTCTGTTAAGCCCCCCTCACACAGGCCCACTTCTAGTTCACAAATGCTTACTCTGGCAGAGGATTTAATATCCTTAATTAGGGGATCCCAATCTCACCCAGACAGGGCCTCTCAGCCCCCAGAAAAGAGACCTAGAGCAGAGCCGCCCGAGCCAGTGTCCTCTGATGATTCTTCGGATGACTCAGACATTACAGACCAGCCAGAGGCTCCTTTTTCTACTTATGAAGATTCCGATGCTGAAGAATCCATTCCATCTGCCTCTCCACCAGAGGAATTTTCCTTTGGGGAAACCTTACATGCCATGAGAGAACAATTCCAATGGCAGGGACAAGATTTCTCAGATTCAAGAAAAAGGCTTAGGACATTTCTGCACTTACCACAACATAGGCCCTTAGCTATACCTCCAGTACTGCCTGTTGTGGATGATGCATTTAATGATGTTTGCACTGCTCCTGATACTTTACCTCCAGCCCCTGCCAAACCAGATAGGTTTTACAGGGTGCCAGACACTCATCACCACCTATACAAGGCCCCACTTGCAGATCCTGAGACTATATCCCAGAGGCCTAAGGCAGTAGCCTCGACCTCAGCAAAAAACCCTATTCCTTCTGAAAGGGAATCCAGGTCCTTAGGGAGATGGGGGAAAAAAGTTTACACCTCTGCTACTCTCTCAGCTAGAGCTTTAAACTGTCAGTTTCATATGATCCAATACCAAGAGTTTATGCTTGATCAGTTAACTAAGAAGCTGTCCACTGATGACTCCTTAGATAAGAAATATGTTTTAGAAATGGTGAATAACATTCAGCAGGTTAGTAACCATTCTTTAAAATGTGGCTATGATGCACTGGAGGCTTCATTTAGATCAGCCATGACTGGCACAGTTATAAGAAGGCATGCATGGTTGAAAGAACAGGTCTTGCCGGATCATGTTAAAGCAAAACTGTTAGATGCTCCTATGGATAAGGTCAGTCTATTTGGTACACCTGCTCAGCAAGTAATGAAGAAAATGGAAGAGAAGGCAAAATCTGTACAAACAGTTAAGGATTTCTTACAGGTTCAGCCCCCAAGGTTTAGCAGGAACTGGCCTGCCAAAAATTGGTCCTTTCCAGACTCCTCAAAATCTCAAAGAGGCAGGAATAGACGCTCTAGAGGCAGAAATCAATCCAGAGGAGGTGCCTACAGAGGACGACAGTGGCAAGGCAATAACCGAGGCACAGACACAACCACTGCCACTGCAACAGGACAATCACAGTGACTTGGCTCTGACACCGCCTACCAGGGAGCAAATAACAGCACCTTTAGGCGGAAAGTTAGCCTTATTTTCAAAAATTGGCACTATATCACAAAAGACAAGTGGATTTTGCAAACCATAGACCAAGGTTACAGGTTCCACTTCCACACCTTACCAGTAAAAAGAGGAATGCCAAACCTACCTCCAAATCAAAAACAGAAGCTCTAAAGCAGATAGCAATTAACAAAGATAAGAGCTGTGGAAAGAGTACCAATAACAGAACAGGGCAAAGGATTCTACTCCAGACTCTTCCTAGTACCAAGAAAAGAGAAAAGTTGGAGACCTATTCTCGACCTGTCCGCCTTAAACACATACATCATTGTCCCAAAATTCAAAATGCTGACCCTACAGCAACTTCTTCCCATGCTGGGCAAGGAGTGTTGGCTGGTAACTCTAGATCTCAAGGAGGCATACCTGCACGTCCCCATACGACCAAATTGCAGAAGATACCTCAGATTTCTTGCAGGATCAGAGCATTATCAATTCTCAGCATTGCCCTTTGGCTTATCTACTGCGCCCAGAGTATTCACAAAATGCCTGGCATCAGTAATCGCTCACTGCAGGCTACAGGGAATCCAAATCTATCCATACCTGGACGACTGCCTGTTACAAGCGGACAACAAAAGCAAGCTGACAACAGATTTACAAAGAGTCATTTGCTTACTACAAGCCCTGGGATACACAGTCAATTTACAAAAGTCAAGACTGATACCATCCCAAACAAGAACATTCTTGGGTGCGGAATTGGACACAGCAAAACAAATGGCATTCCTAACTGCAGAAAAACAAAACAACTCCCTCTTTACTTCTTGGCATTAACAAAGCAGAACAAACTAACAGCAAGAAAAGTACTGCAGGCCTTGGGCTTCATGGCATCATGCATAATCTTGGTCCCACATGCCAGACTGCATATGAGAAAGCTACAGTGGTACCTAAAGAATTTATGGTCTCAACACAGGCACAGCTTAGAAACCGAAATCCCACTAATCCCATGCCTGAAACAGGAGTTCCTATGGTGGGCTCAAGCATGCCAGTCAAACCCAGGCTTGCCCTTCCACAACTTTCAAGCAAGCCAAACCATCACAACGGACGCCTCAAACCTAGGCTTTGGGGCGACATGTTGGACAAATGCATACAAGGATTGTGGACTCCAGACCAGCTGCACCTGCACATAAACCAAAAGAAATGCTGGCAGTAAAACTAGCAATCCAGAAATTCAGACCATTCCTCAAAGAAGGCCATTTAATGATAAGGACAGACAACACCACAGTCATGTGGTACATCAACAAACAGGGAGGCACTCATTCATACCCCTATGCAGAATGACTCTGGACCTTTGGAATATGGCTCTGAGCTACAACATCCAGTTACAGGCAATATTTGTGCCGGGAAAAGAAAACACCCTAGCAGACATGTTAAGCAGAACCACCTCGGATGCTCGCGAATGGATGCTACACCCGGACATCTTCAAGGCCATCACAAAGAAATGGGGAATGCCACAAATAGACCTATTCGCATCCCCACTCAATCACCAGCTCCAAAAATTCTGCACAAGGACATACCACCCACTTGCATGGAAGGTGGACTCTCTATCCTTCAGTTGGAAAGGCCTGACAGCATATGCATTTCCACCTCTTCCTTTGATGCACAAGGTACTACTGAAAATCAAAGAGGAACGCCCAAGGATAATCCTGATAGCTCCGAATTGGCCAAGACAACACTGGTATCCATTGCTGAGGAGCATGTCTCTGGGGAGAATGTGGTCAATACCCCTGATGCCTTTGATGTTAACTCAGAACAACTACAACATCATGCACCCAAACCTAAAAACCTTGCAACTGACTGCCTGGAACATCACATAGCAGCAACTAACCCAGACCTATCCCAAAGGGTTAAAGACATTATCCTTGAAGCCCGCAGACCTTCAACAAGAAGGAACTATGCAGGAAAATGGAAAAGATTTGTCATTTGGAGTACTGAAAGAGGAAAAGATGTGTCGAACATAGGTATTGCTAACATCCTGGAGTACTTGGCAGAGCTTCTACATACAGGCCTGTCCTATTCCTCCATCAAGATACATGCATCAGCTATTTCAGCAGAATACAGCTTCGGTCCACCTGTCTTTTCGCATCCTCTATTCAGGCAGTTCCTCAGAGGGATCAAGAATGTAAAACCTCCTAGGAAACCACCATTACCAGCATGGGACTTGAACTTTGTGCTAGAAAAACTGACACTCCCTCCATTTGAACCAGCAGCAACAGCAGATCTACAACACCTATCATGGAAAACTGCTTTCCTACTGGCAATTACTTCAGCAAGGAGGGTTTCGGAGCTACAGGCCTTAATGGCAGTACAACCCTTTCTAATCTTCCATCAAGATAGGGTGTCCATGAGAACTAATCCTACATTTATGCCTAAGGTGGTATCCAGAGTGTCTTTAAACCAGGCAATCCACCTACCTACCTTCTTTCCCAATCCACAGAACAGGAGGGAAAGACTGCTGCATACCTTGGATGTACATAGACAGTTACGCTACTACCTGGACAGAACCAAAGGTCACAGAAAAACTGACCAGCTTTTAGTAGCCTATGCAACAGGAAGGGAAGGAAAAGCAATTTCCAAACAGACAATCTCCAAATGGATAGGAAATTGCATAAGATTCTGTTACTCCTACCACGGAAAACCAATTCCACAGAACATAAGACCTCATTCTACAAGGGCTACAGCCACTACCACAGCTTTCTTACGAGGAGTGGCAACCAAGGACATTATTGAGGCGGCTACTTGGACCTCCGTGCATACATTTTCCAAGCATTATAATTTACCTCTATACTCTAGATCCCGAGCAGGGTTTGCCACTGCTGTACTGCAAGGGATCCTAACTACACCATAATTCTTCTTCCTCCTCCCCTAGTTTGGCTATGGTATTCTACCCATTTGTTATGACTGCAGATGCATCCTTGAAGGACATAGTACAGTTTTGTACCTACCATAAATGTAGATGTCCGAACAGGATAGCATCTGCAGTCAGGATTACCCACCCTCCTTCCCCTCTGTGGTACTCCTAGGGTATTTACCCTCCTAATAGCTAGCTGGGGGGGGGAGTCTCTTATGGTGTATTTGTTTGTATATATGTACATACATTTGTTATTTTTTGTGTTTGCCTTCTACTTTTTTGGAAACATTGGCATTTATCCAAAATTTAGCTTACCAAGAGGGCAACTGGCATCTGGGGCAAGAAACACTGAGGAAAATGGCGTCGGCTGATGCCTTTATACCCAAAGACCAGCAGAGATGACGTCGGGTGAAGTGCGACATCAGCCGAAGCCGGACCCAGACTTTGGAATCCGGCCGACCGAAGGGCTGCCTGACGACAGGACAACCCATTTGTTATGACTGCAGATGCTATCCTGTTCGGACATCTACATTTATGGTAGGTACAAAACTGTACTTTTTGGGTGTTTTGTCTGTATTGTGTGTTTTGAAATATTGATATGTTGGCATTTTGTACTGGTAGAGTTGGGGTTTCAGTATCATGAGCATCATTATTATGTTGAGGAGGTATATTATACGAGTATATTACCTTTTGTCTATTGTACAGTGATAGAATCAAATTTGGTAGGAAAAAAATAGTTGGTCTACTTTGGTACAATCACATTTTATTCTGAAATTAGAAGAAATACTACAAGCTACTAGAACTTCTACTGCAAGATAAATGCAGACATTCCCAAAGCACACAATGGAGGAAAAGTAACAGTGCACATGGTTTTGCAAGGTAGTAAGCCCCCCTGTTCCTCCCTCTGTGAGGGAGAAAGTCTCCTACACCCTGAACTTGTATGTATCCAGTCTACAGTTGCACCAACTCGGAGAATTGGAAAAAACTCCCAAAACAGTGATATCGCTGCTGGCACACACTGAAACATAGCGCCAGTAGTGATTTCCCACAGGAAAAAAATGATCCCAGTTCTCTACACAGGCA